>NW_015165316.1:246072-266239 GCF_001447785.1 Gekko japonicus
CTATGTCTTGCCCTAGGTCATCCAGCAGCTGCAAGTGGAGGAGTGGGGAATCAAACCCGGTTCTCCCAGATTAGAGTCCGTGCACTTAAACACTGCACCAAACTGGCATAATCCCGATGAGGTCACTATAAATCATCTGCGGCTTGACAGCGCCTCCCACCCCTGCCCCTATCTTGTTAGCTGCATACATGGCGGGCAAAAAGGGGCAGCAAAACATAAACAGCTTTACTGGCAGAGGGGAAATTTGGGGTCTACCCCTACAAATCAACTGTCAGTGGGGATGCCATTTGCCCGGGGGTGGGTGGGCAAAAATGAGCAGGAAGCAACATCACGTGATATCCCAGGGCTATTTTTGGGCAGGAGCGCACAGGAATGGAGTTCCGGCTGGCTCCCAAGTTGGTCACACCTAGCAGGAACTCATTAGCATATTAGGCCACACCCAACAGCAGAAACCCATTAGGATTGGCTACATTAGGGGTGTGTGGCCTAACATGCAAAGGAGTTCCTGCTACAAAAAAAGGCCCTGGGTTTTGACAACAAACAAGGTAAACAGAATAAGAAGCAAAAGGTGGGTGTGGCTGGATGAGCACACCTCTGGTAACATGTGAATGCAGCCTAATGTGCTAATGAGCTGTGCTGTCAGGGGTGTGGCCCAATATGCTAATGAGTTCCTGCTGTTGGGTGTGGCCTATTATGCTAATGAATTCCTGCTGGGCTTTTTCTACAAAAAGAGCCCTGGCTATCGCAGTATCACTACTGGGCACAACCACAATGATTTAGGAATTCCCCAAATCTCTATGGTTTTACCATACAGACTGAAGCATTTCTGGAGTGCCATGATGCCACTTCCGGGTACTCAAGCAGAAGTGACATTCTGCAGCATAGCTTCCCAAGTCCCTGACCTCACCAGATACGCCAAAACTGGCACTCAGCTTGCAACCCTAAGTCTGTCACTAATCTCCATTGCCCCAGAAGTGGTCCATTGCCATGGCCACTGCACTGTCCACTGAAATGGTAACTGGGAGTAGAGCAAGTATTGTTCATATTTGGCTGCCAGGCCAGCAGCTGCTAATCCTTCATGCAGGCAGCGATCCCGTGGATTAGCTGTCAGTCACATTCCCTTCCCAATGAGCTGAAAGATATTTCTCTCTCATCAGGTATTTTGGAGCCCCTCTGCTCAACAAACGTGATTTGAGTTGAATTTGTATGTCTTTGTTTCCAAGGAAACGAGTACTCTGTGCATGTGGTAACAAAGGTCTCAGGAGTGTGAGAATGAGAGGGATAAAACCTTGAGGATGATCCACAGTTTCTCAGTTTGCTCACCAATTAGGAGTATAAATTAAGAGCCTTATAGCTTTCTAATGACTTCGTAACTAGCAGCCACTTACCATCCGTCCCGGCGGCTGGCTGAGGGCATGACCATCACAAAGAACGAAGAAAGAGTCTTCTTCTTTGGGATCATTTCGTTGAGAAAGTCGTGCTGTCAGGCACCACATTATGCATGAGACAAGAAGCAGGGAAATAGAGCATAATGCCATCATCAGTACATAATAATGCTTCCTGGTCTATGTTAGCCTGGAAGCGCCTGCACCAGACCTAAAGTATTCAAAGCTGCTTTTGTACTTCCCCTTCTAACTGGACCAATGTTCCTTTGTTTTCCACATCGTTGGGTCATTGTATTTGCTTCCAAAGAGATCTTCATAACTTGTATGACCCACCAGGCTGAATGGGTGTGTAGCCACCAGGCAGGGCCGGCTCACTCACTAGGCGAACTAGGCTGGCCCTTAGGGGCACCAAACTGCACCCGGCCCCGTACTCTGGGAGTTTCTTGATTATTTGTGTTTTTCATTCTTTCTAAAATGCATTTATTTTTGAAAAATGGTGGGCGCACAGGGGGGGGCAGAAGGGATCCTTGCCTAGGGTGCAAAATAAGCTGGAGCCGGCCCTGCCACCAGGTCACATTCAGAGTTAGACCAGACAGCTGGCCCAGCTACCATAGAAGCCTTCGACAGCAAAGGAAGTACCGTAGTTGGCCCTCAGTCCCATGAAGACATTCACCTGCTGTGTCCAGGCAGGTCTGCAACAACTGTCTTTATTTGAGGGTTTCGGTGTACATTCAGGGTCTCCCTCGGGGTAGTTAAGACACTCTTTTGACCCAGCTGCTTTGGCTTCTTCTCCTTCCCCACCCTAACTGTGCTGCCTCAGTTGTCATTCTGTGTCCTCTCCATGTCTTCCATCACTGCCCCCCCAGCTCCTCAACACGGCTGTCCTTAAATCCTCCCCAGTGCTGGTCTTGCATCCGGGTAGCCTGGGAGGGGCTGGGCCCCCCATGCTGGTCTCTCCAGCCTAGGGGAACACCCCCGCTGTGATCACATGAGCAGTTTGGCTCGACACAGCCACTCCTCCCCTCTGGGTCAAATGTACACAGTCACACAGCCACCATAATAGCTTGTTGTGTTTCTGCAGTCCCCAGAACCCCCAGCTCAAGAGTTGAACAAATGATGACGGTTGCCAGGTATTGGGCTAAGAATCCTGAGTATTCCGTTCCAGTGGACACTGCTCTTGATGCTGGCAATGAGCCTTAGGGTGGTCATTTCACCAAGAGGGGGGATTGTAGGACAAGGGGAAAATGAATGTGATTCCTGAATGTGGGGTCTGACATTTCCTCTGACATGTTGACATATTGACAGCTGTCACTGTCCCTTCAAAAGTTTAACTATAATAGATCCAGATCTTGGTATGTAGCCTAGAATCTTTTGATTAGAGAAACTTATAGCAGAACATATATTTTATATCTGCATCTCTGTGTATAAGAAGCCTCTGTAGAAGGAATTAGGATACAGTAAGAATGGAATGCTATTTAGGAGTTGCAAGGCCGCCGAGAGCAGAATTTAATGTGACTCACAGCCCTTATCAGCTAGCTCTCCACATGCGAGCCCAGGAAGGACCCAGTGTTCTCTAATGTTCCCAATGTTCTGAAGACAAGGTAAACAAGTGTAATTACCAACATCACTGAGAGATGCACAGAGTCAAATGATGCTTGTATGATGTTAACCGCTTGGTACCAATTAGAGATTCTTTAATGTGTAAACTATACGTGATGTCATTTGGGGTATAAGACTTTCTGCCCTTCCTGGTTATGGCAGAATACAGTTTTGGAATTGCTGAGGGGAAAGACACTCAGCCCTGTATCCCCTGTTTCAATGCATTAAACAGATATTCATCTAACTCGTTGGACTCCAACTGTGTGTTTCCAATTCGCCACGGGAGCATACAGGCACAGATTTGTGTATCACCATCATAGGCTGACTTGGAGCTGGGTTAAAAAGGCACCACTTCACAACTGGAGTTTTTGGTTCCTCGCACAGTCATTGCGCATGGCCAGATGTCTGAATGCCGGAGAGCATGCACAGAACGGATTTGGCAGTCTGAACCTGCAGATCTGTTCTGCTGCTAGGGAGGGTTTTTTTTTTTTTTTTTAAATGCCTATATATGCATATGAACATGCAGGCATATGGGCGCACATCCTGCTTCCTTCCTTCCCATCTCAAACCAGCTTCCCAAGACAGAGGGTTGAATCCTGCTTGTCATTTTTGCTAACAGAAGGAGGGCATTTTCATCCCACTCAGCAGGCCTCTGATTTAACCCTCTTGCTGTTCTGGGTGTGTGGGTGTGTCCTACTTTCAAAAAACAGCATTTTGAGCAGATTAGTGGGCTGCAGGAATGGGTAAGGAAGTCCCCTTCTGCTAAAGGAAGCGCCTTCTATTAGTGGGAAAGACTGGGGGGATCCAACCCTGAAACTGCACAATATTACTTAATGGAAGGCTCTATGGCCTTGATTCTCCTGGGAGTAAACCTGTATTAAGCTGTATCTGCTTAGACTTCAAGTGGGGTGTACATGATCAGCTTTTCCTCAAGTTTGGTGTAGTGGTTAAGTGAGCGGACTCTAATCTGGGAGAACCGGGTTTGATTCCCCACTCCTCCACTTGCACCTGCTGATGTGACCTTGGGTCAGTCACAAGCTCTGGCACAGCTGTCCTTGAAAAAGAACAGTTTGTGTCAGAGTTCTCTCAGCCCCACCCACCTCACAGGGTGTCTGTAGTGGGGAGGGGAAGGGAAAGGAGTTTGTAAGCTGCTCTGAGACACCTTTGGGTAGTGAAGGGCGGGGTATAAATCCAATCTCTTCTTCTTCTTCTTCTATATATATATATTTACAGAAATCCTTTGTGAAATATGACATACCAGGAAAAATTGTTTTTATCTGGAGGGAATTGTTTTCAGATGGAAGCAATTCATCCCATGAGCCCAGAACTGTTTCCTGAAGTGCTACAACCAAAATAGAGGTTTACTATCTCAGTGCAGAGCATATATTATTGCACTGCTCCTACTGCAGTGACATTCGCTCACAATATATCATAGCAGTGTTAGAAAACTCCCCAGGAAGATCAGAGCAGTTCTACATCCCCCTGCCTCTCTCTGATCTTTCTTTAGAAATAACTTGCAATGTTGCAAATGTTGCAAAATTTTATATGAGGGCATATGGCATACATTTGGCCACCAAATGAGAAGGGAGCACTCACTGGAGAAGACCCTGATGCTGGGAAAGATTGAAGGTCAAAGAAGACGGGGACGGCAAAGGATGAGATGGTTAGACAGTGTCATAGACGCGATGAACATGAAATTGAGCAAACTTCAGAGGACGGCAGAAGACAAGAAGGCCTGGCGGGATCTCGTCCATGGGGTTGCGAAGAGTCGGACTCGACTGTGCGACTGAATAGCAACAACATGGCTTACATAAGGAGATGGTTAAGTCCTTAAACAAGACTGAACTGTAATGATTTTATTTTTTATTTTTATTTTTATTTTTATTTATTTTTATTTGATTATTATGATTTTAAACTTTATTTGCTGAGCCTGATATTGCATGTGGCAAGGTTTTGAGCTGATTTTATATCGAAATAAACTGAACGGATTATGTCAGTGAAAAGTCTGCCTATGTTTCAGATATGGAGATGCCAACTAGGGATGGGCATGAACCAAATTACAAACAGAAATTCATCATGAACATGGTCTGAGAGCCTTGGTTCTGCAATTGGGTGTCCCCTGAACTGCCCACGAACCAAACAGTTTTTCACAGAGCTTTGTGAGGTTTGTGGGAGCGGCTAGTGGGCCAGACATGCTGGCGCTGATGAATCAGTTGTCCAGGCAATGGGGGGGGGATGGACTTCTGCAGCTCTTCTAAAGCCATGGAAACACCACTAGTGGCCCTCCAAAGCTTGATAGGCAGCTCTGGCTGCAAACCAGAGAGCTCCCATTCTGCTCTAAGCCTCTAGCTTGCAGGGGGTCTGTTCAACACATTCCTGAACCTGGGGCTGCTGTGATTTCTGCAGAGAGCACTTTCATGGGGGCACCTGCTGGTGCAGTGCCGCTCGCCACCCCAAAGCCAATCTGCAAACAATTTAGAGGACAGGTAGGTGGGCATCCCAGGGACATCTGCTGTAAATTTGACGCCTCCAGCTTGCAGGGGGGCTGTTCAACACACTCCCCCCTTTTGCACTTTGGACCCTAGGAACTCCCCCCCCCCAAAAAAAACCAATCTGCACACACCTTGAAGTTCAGGTAGATGGGCATCCCGGGGAGGTCCACTGCAAGTTTGATGCCTCTAGCTTTTCAGGGGGGCATTTGACACATTCCTTCCCCTTTTGAACCTTAGACCCTAGGATCTTCCCCTCCCCCCAGCCAATCTGGACACAACTTGGAGGGCAGGTAGACGGGCATTCTGGGGAGGTCCGCTGTGAGTTTGATGCCTCTAGCTTGTGGGGGGGGGCATTTGACACACTCCCCCTTTTGCACTTTGGACCCTAGGATCTCCCCCCCTGAGCCAATCTGCACACAACTTGGAGGGCAGGTAGTGGAGAATCCTGAGGAGGTCCACTGCAAGTTTGGTGCCTCTGGCTTGCAAGGTAGTGTTCAACACACTCCCCCCCTCTTGTACACTGTACCCTGGGATCTTCCTCCTCCCCAAAGCCAATCTATACACAACTTAGAATGCAGGCAGATGGGTGTACTGATGTAGCTTCTCCAGGAGGCATGAGCTGAGGTCCAGCAGGGCAGGTCACAGGCAAAGTAGCAAAGAGTAACCAAAGTCTAGTCCAAAACTCAGGGGTTCCAGCGAGCAGGTTTACCAAAGTCCAGTCTAGGGTCATGGAGTTCCAGGCAGGAAGTCCAAGTCCAGTCTCAGGTCAGGGGTTCCAGAAAAGCCAATTATCAGGTCCAGTTCAAGGTTGCAGAGGTTCAATAGCAGCAAGATTGGTGACTCAGTAGCACAGTGTGCTTGTTTCATTCACAAACTGCTGCTTCTCCCGGCTGAATTTATAGCCAAGTCTTAAATGGCTAAACTCCCAGCCATCACTCAGCACAGACTGACTTATGACAAGGGCATCCCAGGGATGCTGTGAGTCTGATGCCCCTCTAACTTGCAGCAGGGCCATTTGACACACTCTAAACCTGCAGCTGTGATTTGCCCAGAGAGCACTTACCTGAAGGCACCTGCTTTGGGAGGGCTATAATTCAGACCCCCTAAATCCAATCCTCGCCAAACTCAGAAGGCAGAGGAGAGTCAGCTGGTAACTTTCTGGGAGTCTGGCCATGAACATCATGAACCATGAACCAGTTTGTTAAACTGGAAGGTTCAAGGAGGTTTGTGGGACTCCATGAACCACAAACCTCCATTTTCCAAGTTCGTGCCCATCCCTAGTGCCAACACTGATGAAACTAACCTGCCTCTCATAGATGTTTCTTCCCCTTAATACAGCATCAGTGTTGCCAAGCTCTCACATACAAAGTCAGTAAATAGAATGTCAAGGAATACCGTTTTAGCCTCTCAGAAGATGCCTTCAACCAAACCAAACTGAAACACACAGCGAGAGTCAATGTTATGTGTGGTATTCATCCTCATGAACTAGGACTGGGAAGTCAAAACAGCAGAACCATGAAGCAACGATTTGTTTAAGGCAAATGAAGGAGACAGATGGTTCAGATTTAAAGGTTTGTGAATAAGGAAAGTTGCTACATCTAACCCCTGCAATAGTGGGGCCCAAAGCTTACAATATTGTTTCTTCTCTCCTTAATTCTATCCTCACAAAGCAGCCCTGTAAGGTAGGTTAGGCTGAGAGAGAAGTGATAGGCCCACAGTCTGTGTGGTGTAATGGATAAGAGTGGTGGACTCTAATCTGGAGAACTGAGATTGATTCCTCACTCCTCCATGTGAAGCCTACTGGGCCAGTCACAGTTCTTTCAGAACTCTCTCAGCCCCACCTACCTCACAAGACAAGTGCCCCACCGCTGGCTACAACCCTGATTGTAAGTCACTTTGAGACTCCTGAAGGTAGAGAAAAGAGGGGTTTAAAAACTTCTTCTTCTTCCTCTTCTTCTTCTTCTTCTCCACCAAGCAGGCTTCCATGGCAGAGTGGGGATTCAAACCCGGGCTCACAAATTCTAGTTTTACCCTGCATAACCGCACAGGTTCTCATTTGGACAACTGCCAGCAAAGCCAATGCAGAGAAAAACCTGGCAAAAAAAGGCCTAAGCTGCTTGCATGGAAACTGAACTCCTTGCCTATTGGCTCCGGATCATAACAAGTAAGCAGGATGTGAGCCGAACTGGCCGGTGTTCAGATCTATGCTCTACTCAGTTTGCACATTCAGCTGCCAACCCTCAAGTTTTGGGTAATGAAAACACAAACAATAAAGAGAAGCACATAGAAGACCCATCACCCAAATCTCTGCAAAGTGTGCTAAAGATGTACAAGATGACCATTTCTGACAAGTTACTGAAGTCTTAGGTTCCCCTTGCTCGAAAGCCAGTCAGATCCGACTCTAGGGTTGCAGTGCTCATCTCCGTTTCCAAGCTGAAGAGCCAGCGCTGTCTGAAGACATTTCCGTGGTCATGTGGCCGGTATGACGAAACGCTGAGGTGCACGGAATGCTGTTACCTTCCCACCAAAGCGGTATCTGTGTAACAACCCTGGACTATTTGGTGGTCTCCCATCCACATACTAACCAAGGCTGAGCCTGCTTAGCTTCTTAGAACTGATAAATTCAGGCTAGCTTGGGCTATCCAGATCAGGGAAGAACACCAGATACCTCACTCCTATTAGCATTTGCTGAAATTCCTTTTATCCATTTTTATACCTCACCTCCCCAGCCCCTTCTCTTGTTTAGGGGATTTACCTTATCTGAAATGACAGTGTCTCAGGAATCACACGAAATAACATCACGCAGGTTTATTATTCCACCACAGGAAAAGAGCACCTTACTGTTATGTTCCTTGATCAAAGCTGAAGGACCAGTGGCACTTCTTAGCACGAAGATTTATTGCTTGAGGTAAGGCTCATTTGAATGGTAACAAGGGGCAAGAAGAGGGAAGAAACAGGGTTCAGAGCCGCTGAACTAAACCAGAAATGTTTCCATTCTGTTGCTACATGAACCACAGCAAAGTTTTGTTCCAGTTATGCGCTGCTACCTACGGAATGATTTAAAGTCACTTTGACAGATCTTCCTCAAGTAAAACACTTGAGAAATTTTATGGGGAGTCAAAAGCAGAAGAATCTTAGGGAGGTTCATCACATCCCAGCACCAGATTTTTGTCTAAAGGAAAGCTCAAAGTGAAGTTGAAGGTTCAGGGGGAGATATCAGACAAACTTTTAAGGAGACCACAAGAGGTTCGAGAAGAGATTTCCAGTGGATGGCTGCACGCTGAGCAGTCGCACCTCCCGGACCTCTTGGGGGTGAAACTGCGCGCAGGCAGAAAGGAAGGGGGTGATGTATCACACTCCCCCCCCAGGAGACTGGCGAAAGCCTCCTGGCCAAGGGACTTCTGAGAGGTTGCCTCTTCCTCAGCACAATGCTGGGGAATCGAGATGCTTCTCCATCCCTATGTAGAACTGCTCTGATCTTCCTGGGGAGTGTCCGTTTGGAATTAGTGAAGCTGGCCGGGACAAGCGCAGGAGATTGAGCGGTGGAAAACGAAAGTAAAAGAGGTCGAATGGCCGATAATGAATGTGAGTCAGATGGAAGCGATTTGATAAACTAAAAAGAAAGCTCCCCCAAAACCTCACGGACTAGAGGGCAAAGCCAGTGGGGGAGGGACCCCTCCCAGGCGCACAAACCCTAAGCGAGATCGGGGGGAGCAGAAGCAAAGCGGTTAAAAACAGCTGGAAAGACTTACCAAGGCACGCATGAGCGGTGGAGGGCAAATTAAAAGTTGGGCGAAAGTAAACAATCGAAAAAGTTGGCGGGGAAGAGGACAGAGAAGGAGAAGCTTTTTTTTAAAAAAAGGAGCTGAGAGTCCAAGACCGGAAGGAACCACTGAGTTGGCTAAAATGATAGCAGAGTCCCTGCACCCCCTGCTGGAGCAGATGACTAATCTTCAAGAGCAGCTGTCAAAAATGAATCAATGCATATCTACCCAGCAGACACAAATCAACGATACACTTAAAATCCTGGACCAAACAACAGAGAAAGTGAAAGAGGTTGATGCTACCACACAAAAGGTGAAGAAAAAGGTGTATACATTGGAAAAGAAGCAAAACTCAAAAGAAGAACAGCTTTTACAAATACAAATGGAAAAAGGAAATCTGGTTATTCGCTTCCAGGATGTCCCAGAGAGCAAAGGAGAGAATCTGAAGCATATGATGAGCGAAGCATTGGCCCCAGTGACAGATTTAATGGTGGATTATCTTATGAGCGAAATGTAGCGTTTAAAGGGGTAAGGAAGGCCGAGCGCCGAAGAATAGATTCTTTTGAACTTTGGTGCTGGAGAAGACTCTTGAGAGTCCCTTGGACTGCAAGAAGATCAAATCAGTCAATCCTAAAAGAAATCAACCCTGACTGTTCCCTGGAAGACCAGATAATGAAACTGAAGCTCAAATACTTTGGCCACCCAATGAGAAGGGAGCACTCACTGGAGAAGACCCTGATGCTGGGAAAGATTGAAGGTCAAAGAAGACGGGGACGGCAAAGGATGAGATGGTTAGACAATGTCATAGATGCAACGAACATGAAATTGAACCAACTTCAGAGGACAGCAGAAGACAGGAGGGTCTGGCGGGATCTGGTCCATGGGGTCACGAAGAGTCGGACTTGACTGTGCGACTGAACAACAACAAAGTGGTATATAAGCTATTTTGAAGATCTCCTCTCTTGGGTTTTTAGTCAGTAGTGGTTATCTTTACTTTCTCCCTAAATGTAGTACCCCTCCCTTTTTTCATTGTAGTTTGTAGTCTATATATAACATGCAATAAAAAAATCCCCTCCGGGGGGCCAAAAAAAAAAAAAAAAGAGGCTCCAGAAGAATTTTGACATTTACACTACCCAATTTCATGTAAAGCAAACACTGAGAAGTCTCATCTCAGATCTGTTGAATGTTGAGGTAAGCTACAATTATTTCAGTAAGCCTACTGAAATTTCTCGGAGTGAGTTTTGCATGTTCCCTAATCCCAGATGGACAGATCAGGAATACAGCCTTTTCTCATCTTTTTCAGCCTATCCACTTGAGTGCAGCAATCTGACTAGACAAAATAGTATTGGATTAGGAGACTGGCATCACTAGGGGATCTGCTCCCCCCCCCCCCATGTCCTTTACAAGAACTTTAAAGCCCCTGTCAGGGCACTGGTATGCCATACAAGTAAAATATTGCTACTGGATGCAACTGGATGCTAGTAACATGCATTCATTTGCAAACAAATAAAACATATGTTTGATTAATAAAACAAACCGGAAAAGCTATAAAGTACATAATAGTCATAATTACTAAACTATTACCTTTCTCCCTGATTCATTAATTTTTTGAAATCAATTTAATTGATATAGCCTTAACGAGAAATACCAGCATCACTACTCTGTAAAATCCTGTGTGGTACAGTGGTTAAGAGTGTTGGACTAGTATCTGAGATGATCCTGGGTTTTGATCCCCACTTGCGCCATGGAAGTTCACTGGGTGACCTTGGCCCGGACACAGTCTCTCAGCCTAACCTACCTCACAGGGTTGTTGTGAGGATAAAATGGATGTGAGAAGAACAATGTGTAACAGTATTGGACTGTCTGGGATTTGGGGAATATAGGGCTACATTTCCTTCTGGTGCCTTTAGTATACAGGTCTATTGCTCCAGTTGGCTTGTGACGTATATTTTTAGTCTTACTCTCACTCTCTAGTATTGAAGTTTTATTTATTGATCGTATGTACCTAAATGTATGCTTTTTGTCTTTGCACTGCAGTATACTATGTCCTCACTAATGCTGTTATTTGATACGATGTTATATTGTTCAGCATTCATTGTAACTCTGATTCTTATACTAATAAAATAATAAAATATTTGAACATGAAGAAGAAGAAGAGGAGGAGGAGGAGGAGGAAGAGGAGGAGGAGGAAGAAGAAGAAGAAGAGGAAGAAGAATGTAAGCCACTTTGGGTCTCCTTTGGGAGAAAAGTTGGGTACAACTGAAATAAATATATAAATAAATATTCCCTGCTCACCTAACAGCTTTAAAACATCTTACTGGCTGCATTCCATTAGACACTATATGCCATAAAAGAAACTTACACACTTAAATGTATTAAAATTTAAATGTAATTTCTTCTCCTCAAAAAGGCTTCCATCTCTCTGAAAAATAGACCTAATTAGCCCTTCCATCTTTTAGCTTAACCAATTGTTAGGTTGGATAGTCTGGAAACTTCCTACACTTGATTTATCCAAGATTTAATATTTAAAGTCTCCACCTTTCCCAGTTTTGTGCTAATAGTATTTTGACTGCAGTCATAAAATCAAGAACCATTCCTTTGTGCACTTTCTGAATATCTTTTGCAAAAGGGCCAGTAATAAAGTTCTTAGACCATTTGTCAGTATGTACCCCATTATACATTTTTCTTCTCTGAGTTTTCCCCCACATTCTCATTTTCCTTGCCTGTGTGTTCCTGTTGCTTCAGAGCTGTTTTTCCTGTTCCACATTAATTCACATGTAAGCTTTTTGCCATTTCTTAAAGGTGTTATATTCCATTAATGGAGGATCATCTAAGAGGCATTGATACATACCTGAAAGCAGTCGCCTTTGCACTGATTCTAGTTAATATATCTTCAAATTAAGCAAGTCGTAGACAAGATTAGTTAGCATCTTTTCCCCCCCTCAATACAATTGAAATTATAATGTCATCATTATATAATTTCATAGCTGGGAAAATTCAACTGCTTCTCCCATTAATAAACATTGAGTAAATGTGAGTGTGAAGTGCCAAGGAAACAGTCAAAAACAAAAGTCCCAAGATATTTCTTTTGTTAATCAAGGTTTAACAAAAATGGCTTGGCAGATCAGTGGGTCAGGAAAAGACTACAATTCCTATGAAGCAGTGAATGAACACACACATGCTAATTGATCCACTTTGCCTGCCATTGTCATTAATAATTGCTAAGGCACCTACTTTTTTCTGTTGAGTTCACCACAGAGAATGTAGCCCTCAGGGTGCCTCTCTGAATAAGAGTGTGCCAAGGTGCTATGAATCAGATGCATCAAAAACAGCATCTGATGCGCCAAGACTGATATGTATGTTGGGGTGGAGGGAAAAGATCATTGGGGGAGGGGTTGTGGCTCAGTGGTGGATCATCTGATTGGCTTACAGAAGGTCCCAGGTTCAATCTCCAGTTAAAAGAGTTTGGTAATTGTTGATATGAGGACCTCTGCCTATATCTGAAGAGACAACAATGACCACAATAGACCAATGGTCTGAGGCAGTATAAGGCAGCTTCATGTGTTGAGTCACCTATTGGTTGTATGGATGGCCAGCAAGCCAGCCCCAGCCTACCTGGAGAACCAAAAGTGCAAAACTCAGAGACTGCACCAGCCTGTGACATAGTAAGTGTAGGTGGTGTCAAACTCGCTTTGCATTTTATAACTCATTCGCCATAGCAACCGAGGAGGGAGTGTGGGGGAGTGTGAACCAAAATGCTTTTGCTTTTGGGTAGACTGCTGGTCTTTGCTTTGAAGTAACATGCCTCTTATTACCTCTGAGAATCCAGGCATCCTTGGGTTTCAGCTTTAGCAGTTTGGCTTCATTTTACATATGGGGGGATGGCATAGTGAGAGTGGTTGCTGGCCGTTGCTTTTGGTGGGTGGAATACTAAGGGGGGATTGGTCCTGGCCTTTTAGGGCCCCTGCTTGAAACTTGTATGTCTATTGCATTTGCACCTTTAACCTTAGTTCTAACACAGCCAGTGTACAGGCTGGATCCTATCAGTGTCTCAATAAACTCATCATTCTTCAGAGTTAATGTTGTTGGGAACTGATTTATCCAGGAGTCTGACAAAAAGAAGGAAAAGGAGGCAAAATTCTTATTGGAAAGGAATACATACATTAATCAATGAAGCAAACACGGCTTTTAAAAGGTGAAATGAAAACAAAAAGAAAAACCCGTTTGCCACCCCTATTGGCTGCTACCATTCCAGTGCTCACTATGAACCCAAACAGATGATGACCAGAAACCAAGCTTGTCATTCTTTTTATCTGTTAAGAAACACTTCACTATTTTGCATGCTAATTTAACAAGCCACCCTGTATATATACACAAGTATGATCTGTAATTCCAGTTCATTGTCTGACAAAGGGTGCGGTCAGACGGCGTGCTGGGAGTGGTTTAAATTGCTCCGGTCCCGATGTGTTTTTTTTAACCTGGAGAATCACGATCACACTCACCTCTTTGTTCCGGATTGCCACACAGTCACATCACTCCCTGTGGTCCACGCGTGGGAGCATGCGTTGGTGGGTTTTTTCCCCTCTCAGTTTGGGCATGTGCACAGGCAGCCATCTGTAGAATTAAATTTTCGCGCATGCGCAGAACAGCAATTTCCACTTCAACCCAACTGCTGTAACACTTCCCTTTAAACTTTTACCCCAAAACTGGCCTCCATGAGATCCCGAACTCGTCTAACCAACAAAACTAGGCACCATTTAAACATTGTTTTTAATAATGCAGGAGCGGAGCTTCACGTGTGCACATACCACCGACGCTAAAATAAATTGGCAGGTGAAGAGCGGAAGCCTTGGGCTTCCGAGTGGAAGTGGCTTGACATCTTGACAATCAGATGTCAGAAAAGTGCGGCTAGAACCGGAGAATCAGGAAAACACCACTTGGGGACCTGGTAACATAATACTCCATTTTAAAGGGGGTTTAAGCCGGAAAGCAATGGCTGGGGACGGTGCGCAGATGTTGGGTATGTGAACGTGGATATAAAATCCATTACTGAAGCGTGCCAAAAGCAGACTAAATGGTCCATCTGAACGCACCCAAAGTGTGCTTGGATAAAACTTTGTTGGTCTTAAAGGTTCCACTGGACTCTGACTTTGTTCTATGAGGCTACTGTCAGAGTAGTGCCTTAATTCATCTGCAGCAGCCAAAATAGCAAAACATTTATTCATTTCACTTACTTACAGACCCTTTTTCAACCAAACAGGGTCACCAACTCCAGTTTGGAAACTTCCTGGAGGTTTGGGAGTGGTGCCCAGGGAGGGCAAAAGGTGGAAAGGGGACGGGGCCCGATAGGCATGTGATGCCAAAATGACCACACTGCAATGCTGCCATTTTCTCCAGGGCAAATAACCCCAGTGGTCTGAAGACCATTTGTCATTCCAAGAGAACTCCAGGTCTAACGTCGAGGTTGCCATCCTTACAACCAAATGGTCCTCAAGGCAATTTACAAAATATTTAGGAAAACAACACAAAAATCAAAGCTAAAGTCCCATATTGGCAATGGCCTCCTAAGGAGTTGACAGTTGTGGAAAGTGACTTCAAGTCACAGCCAGCTTATGGCAACCCCATAGAGTTTTCAAGGCAGGAGACACACAGAGGTGATTTGCGGTTGCCTGCCTTGGCATAGTGACCCTGGACTTCCTTGGTGGGTCTCTCCCATCCAAATACTAACCAGGGCTGACCCTGCTTCACTTCCAAGATTTGATGAGCAGGATAGCCTGGGCCATCCATGTCAGAGCCCTCTGTAGTTAAAGGTAAAGGTTCCCTTGCTCGAAAGCCAGTCGAGTCTGACTCTAGGGTTGCGGTGCTCATCTCCGTTTCAAAGCTGAAGAGCCAGCGCTGTCCGAAGACAATTCCGTGGTCATGTGGCCTGCATGACTAAACACCGAGGCGCACGGAACGCTGTTACCTTCCCACCGAAGTGGTCCCTATTTATCTACTTGCAATTTCTTGCTTTCGAACTGCTAGGTTGGCAGGAGCTGGAACTAGAGACAGGAGCTCACTCCGTCATGTGGCACTCGGGTCTCGAACTGCTGAACTACTGACCTTCCACAGCCCGCAGTTCAGCCTCTTAACCACTTGAGCCACCGCAGCACCTCTGTAGTTACACCTGTCTAAATTCATTGAAGTCTACAAGTCTAGGGCTGTAGTCACACACACTAAGTCATCCACTTTCAATCCAATTTCCAACTGCATTTTGCCAGTTCACACAGTGAAATCCAGTTGGAATGTGCACCGAAAGTGGATTGAAAGGGGACTATTTAGAGCAGGGGTGTCGAATTCATTTGTTATGAAGGCCGGATCTGACATAAATGAGATCTTGTTGGGCCGGGCCATGTGTGTCATAAAATGTAATGCCTGGTAGCGGAGATATAAACTTTATAAAGGACACAAATATTTTTTAACTTAAAATAAAACTTGCTTAGAACATTAGCTCTGTAAGCTGCAAACCTACTTTTGATTTATTGACATTCACTGGAGAAATCTCATGCTCAGAGTTCTGAGTCTAGGACCCAGGTTAATACAGGAAATGGCTGAGTGATTAAGAGAGTCTGGCGAAGCAAGCTATGATGCAGCAGCAGCAGCAGAACTGGAAGCAGGAGATGGCGAGTTCCACTGCGGGCCTGATGGAAGTCCTCCGGGGGCCTGATCTGGCCCCTGGGCCGCATGTTCGACACCCCTGATTTCGAGTGTGTGTGACAGCTGCCTAGGATGGCATTGTAAAGAAGATCATTTACAGCGGTACAACGACAGCACCAGTTAACTAATTCCTTTTTAATCAAAGGCCCTCCGAAGAAGACATGACTGTTTCACAAACACTCTTATGGCACGTCAGAGACTAACCAGTGTGTCATGGCAGGAGCTTCTGTGAGCCAGGGCCCATGTCATCAGACTCACGAAGAAGGGGGTGATTCACAGAGTTCAGTTCTGCCACATAGCAGAGCACACAAACAGGCTGCCTGGCTTCCCTTATTCTCACCGCTCAAGAATAGATCTGTGTTGATACACACCCGTGTAGCGTTGCCATGGTCCCCAAACTGTTTACGTCTAATGAAAAGCGCCTCTCGGCCATTTGCAGCTGAGAAGCATTCTTCTGCCCATTCAGAGGTCAGCAGAAACTGTCACGGCTGAGTTTTCCCCCCCCAGCATCTTCTGTGCCTTCACTGTTGCCATCATTTCATTCCCCCAGCATCCTAACACGCTCCCTTTCTTCCTCCCCCGACAGTTCTATTTGTAGCCCCGTCCCTTTTATACTGGAACATATTTGTTCTTTTCCTCCCTTTCTTCTACGACATCTATGGTTGTCACATTATTCCTTAAGCCTGGAGGAGCACAATGACTTCTGAGGCAGGTGTCACCACTGCTCTGTGAATCAACCATCAGGAGGTATTTATGGAAGCAGTGAAATGTCTGGCTTAAAGCTGTACAGGAAGTAGAGTTCCTTTACAGCTGGGGGAGGAGAGACAGCATGCTTAGTGGGTTTCCACCTAATGAAGCAGATGGTTTGAGTCAAGTAGACCTCACTGGAGTGAATGTGAAACTGCTCCTGTGGTTCCGGGTTCATTCAAAGGGTTGTTTTCCCCAGCTCACAAAAGAGACAACAATTCTGAACATGCATTTCTCTTAAAAAACAAAAACAACAACCCAAAAAACTATTTTATAACTTCATCAGTCTCTAGACATTTTTTTAAATTAAAAAATATGAAAAATGTACATTAAAAATAACATCAACAATCCCCCGGGTTCCCACCACATGAAAAACGTACAATAAAAATAACATCAACAATCCCCCGGGTTCCCACCACCCCCCATAATTTAAAAAAAGTTCATATAAACTACTTTATAAAACAACAAGGATCTAACTCAATAAATTACTATAACTACACTCCACAGAACAGACTGTAGACCTAACATGAGGCTAATCAGAGATTCATCAGGTCCAAATGATCGGCCGTAGCAGGAATCACTGCTTGCGACTTCAGGTAGTCTAGGATTGGATCAGTCTCTAGGCATCGTTTCCAGGCATCTCTGCTTATCAGCCAATCTGTCTATCCCACTGTTTTTTTAAAACTTTTGATACCTGGTTTCAAATTGGGCCCAGTTTTTCAATTGAAACGCAGAAAGTTATGTATGCCAGTTCTCAAGCGGCATCCAAAAGAACTGGCAAGCATCCTCTCAGCAGCTGCAAATAGCCCAATTAATATTGCTTGCTGGCTTCTCCTCTTCTTTGCCAAACCTCTCCGGACCTGAGGATGGAGACTGTGCTTTCTGGACCAGGGAGATGTTTCATGAGATCCTTCCTCCAGTGTGGGATCCAACAGAGCAACCTGTTGGGTCCTTCCTTAAACACAACATTAAGGTGATACTACTGCCTGTATGGGGATGGTTTTAGCCAATGAGCAATAGGGGCAGCTGACCTTTGCCCCATGCTGGGAGGGGCCCCAACCACCAGAATAACTAGTGTGGCAGAGGGATTTAGGGCTGGCTGTGGCTGCCCTTCCTCCAATGGTCACAGAGTGCGAAGGCATGTCCCAGACTTCTGATAACTGAGCCAAACTTCCTTCTCAATTAAAACTTGAGGCAAAGTTCACTCATACACCTCCAGAAGTTTATTTTTAAAACATGGAAGAGTCAGCAACTACCTGCCTACAGACAGCCCACTCCTGGTGCTTCTGTGTGAGTCACTGTTCCAGGCATGCCCCAGCAACCATGCAAGGGAACAGTGAATTCCCTCAACTCCAATCCATCAACATTTCTCCAGTTACATAGATGTAGGTGTAACAGTCCTCTGGTCCTCAGCTCCTCTCTCCAGAACTTTGTGGGTGTTTTCCTTCCAAATACGTTTTTGAATACGTATTTTTACTTCACTTTTCAATACTCCATTTGATATCTGTTTGGCTGAAGGGGCACTGAAGGCATATCTGAAGAGGAGAAGAAGATGAAGAAGACAAAGAAGAAGAGGAGGATGAGGTAATTGGATTTATACCCTGCCCTTCACTACCTGAAAGAGTTTCAGAATGGCTTACAAACTCCTCCCCCTTCCCCTTCCCACAACAGACACCCTGTGAGGTAGGCGGGGCTGAGAGAGCTCTTCCCAGAACTGTCCTTGAGAGAACAGCTCTGACAGAACTATGGCTTGCCCAAGGCCATCCAGCAGCTGCAAGTGGAGGAGTGGGGAATCAAACCCAGTTCTCTCAGATTAGTCCACATGCTTTTTGTGCCAAACTGGCTCTCCAGGTGGGGCTTTTGGGGGGCGGAGAGAGAGGTGGCATAAAACAATGGCACAATGCACAACCCATGGGCTTCTGTGCATTTGGCATCACATCAGGAGTGTCAAATACATAACAAAATATGTATCAAATAGTAATTTTGTAGGTGGCCAAATGAGGAAAGGGGGAAACAGTATGTTTCCAGCAGTACTTACTTTACTCCTCTTACTTGCATGGAAAATCTTTCTTAAAATAATGAAGCAAGTACTTAACCTCCACTGGTCTTCCTTCTCAGTCTTTTTTTTGCTGAGTCACTTCCTGGTGATTTTTCTCTCTCTCTATCCGTATCTTTCCTCTGTGTCACAGGGATGTTCTTCCTGACCAGTGTCCTAACTTTGACTAACTACTACCCACATTGATACAGGTTTCCTTTATAACAAATGTCATTTAAAACATTATGGTTTCCCTCTCCACACCCCTCCCCCACCCAAGTTCAGGCAGGTATACATACATTCTAGACCTCCACTTTGCCTCCTGTGCTGTCCCTTGTGCCTGCTGATTCCCAGCAACAAAATTTTATGATCATGTTAAGGTAACTGAATTGATTTAATTGTCAAGCATGGAATCACACGTACTTTGTCCCCTCTTGGCAACTGACAGTCAGATGCATCCTTTAAATGACTGAGTTTTGCTTACTTTTTGTGCCTGCACAATTAGCATCATCTAATCATGTAGTGATCTTGTGAGCTGTACTGATTGCAAGATTTGTTAGGCAGACACTGAATGCACAAAGAAACATCTAAGTAGTAAGCAGCAACTCAAAAATCTTATTTTAATCCTTTTGAGTATGAACATTAATAACTGGAGGTGCTGATAGCAGTTTCCAATAGACAGATTAGTTTGGATGCCTCTGAGTAGCTCTGATAATGACTGGCTCCTTGATCACAATTGGCAAGCAGGAGGTGAGCCAAACCTCTGAGTAATTGAACATTTATTTATTTATTTAGTATTACATTTTTATCCCTCCCTTCCCCGCGAACGGGCTCCGGATGGCTCACATTCAGGGGCAGCGTGTGCCCAGGCATATAAAACATATAAAAACAAGATAAAACAATCCATATTACAATTAAAGTGCTCAAAATGTATCAATCCTTCAGTCAAATAAAGATGGTGTACTGTAGATGTAACACTAGATCCCGATTCAACGGTCTCCGGTCTCCGGTCTCCTGCATTGCTGTGGCTCGATCTCCATACAGGGCCATCTACTGCCCCAATGGTACTGACAGTAATAGTTGGTGGTAGTGGTAACATTGCTTGTTACAGCTTCGGTAATGCAAGAATTTGATACAGAGTTGTCATTTTGCATGGTAGCCCACATTCTTTGTCAAGATTAGTTCCATCCTGAATGATAATTGGGATGAGAATATTGCCATCATCACTGTATTACTTTTGGTGATTGCCTACCCTTTAATTTGAAGCCAATATAAAATATTTAACAATGATGGGAAAACAGAAAAGGCATGAGGCATTTCAGCGGATGGTTCCCCTGACAGAGCTTCTTCCAGACATTGTGTTCATTTTGATGAGACAAAACAACATAGTTGCTGAGAGAAAGAAAATACTCAGAAACCGAGGGCCGTAAAACATTGTTTTCTTCCAGG
>NW_015165316.1:266526-266652 GCF_001447785.1 Gekko japonicus
GTGCTTGCCTACAAAAGTTCTGGAACACCTACCCTGGGGCACTGGCAAGAGAGAACCATTGGCAAGAGAGAACCAGTCCCTAAGTTCCATATGGGTGTCCACAATGGTAAGAAGTACTGGGAATGG
>NW_015165316.1:267105-267339 GCF_001447785.1 Gekko japonicus
TTTCCTTCCTTCCAGTCTAATACACCTCTCACTCACACACAAAGAAGGAGCACTTTCTCCATCTTTGGCACCTTGGATGCAGCACATGCATTCTGCATCTCCATCCTCCCAGCTCGCTAGATTAGAATACTATGTGGAATGGAGTTCCCTAAATGAAGAACTCTTGTTATTTTGAAACTTACAAGTGGCTCCGAGTAACTTTGTAGTTTTGCTAGCACACACAGTACCAAAATG
>NW_015165316.1:267413-267546 GCF_001447785.1 Gekko japonicus
TAAAAGATAACTAAAGCATGGCTTTCTACTATTAAGTATTGGCTTTGCCTTCTTTTCAATTCGGACTCCTCTAATTACACCTATCAGCTTCTATTGGAATCTAATTATTCAAACTGAATTACCTATATAGAAT
>NW_015165316.1:267685-271299 GCF_001447785.1 Gekko japonicus
CAATTATAAGAGTCAATTTACTTTGCTCTGAGCTACATTTATTATATAATGACGCTAATAAAACCACAAATAAAGCCTTCCCAAAACAGAGCAAGAGGATTATTATATAATGACGCTAATGAAACCACAAATAAAGCCTTCCCAAAACAGAGCAAGAGGAAGTCCAAGAAGCCTCTGGAAGTGATTCACAGCAACATTTGTGGACCTCTAGCTACCCCATCCATTGGAGATTACAGGTATTTCCTTTCATTCATTGATGATTTTTCAAGATACTCAGTTGTCTATTTGCTAAATTAAAAATTACAGATGCTGGACAGACTGAAAGACTACGTGGCATTTATCAACAATAGGTTTGGAATAAAACCACAGATCCCGAGAATAGACAACAGAGGTTAATACCTGTCCAGTGCAGCACAGGAGAGCAAGGGATCGAGCACCAGAGAACAGTTTCCTACAACTCTGAGCAGAATGATAATGTAGAGAGGAAAACTGGACTCTTTTAGGCATGGTGAGATGCATGCTTAAGGATGTGGCCCTTCCAGACAAGTTCTGGGGGGAAGCCATCATAACTGAAACATACATACAAAACAGACTACCCACAAAAGCTACAGACTCTACTCCATATGAACTGTGACACTGCTACAAGCCCAGCATTGGACATTTCAAAGTATTTTGAAATAAAACTTATGCATACATTCCAAAAGAGAAGAGGTCCAAGTTAGATTACTGGGTCTCAGAAGGAATAATGGTTGGCTATTCAGCTAAAAGCAAAGGCTATAGGATTATAGATCCATATTCAAACAAGATAACCATTAGCAGATCTGTGTGATGAATGTGAGAGAGCTCCAGCTTCAGAGGGGGCCAATGCTGAAGTGGATAGCCAAATTGTGTATCCTGATGTGCCTAACATTAAAGAAAATACAACAGATCCTGAGATGATCCTGATCAATGGGACGACCTCCAGTGCTTCACCAGATGATCCTGACTAAGAGGGTGAGACCACAGAGGTTGTGGTGAGGCTATCAAAGCACTCTAAAAAAGGTATTACAGCCCCAAGACTGTCCTACCTCACAGAAATGGTGGAAGTACCAGAGCCTTTGCCAGCGGATCACATTTTGTCTTTCTCTTCTGTTGCCTGTCCATCCTGGGTGGTCCTCCACAGCATAGTGTGCAGCCTCATCGAACCACACAAACCACCTCGCCATGTCAAGGCGGCGATTCATGAGAGGATCACTTATTTTAGATATCGCTATTGATTCTTCTCACTATCTTTTACTCTTTTGAAATAATGTCTCTTTAATTTCCCTTTGTAGTTTTCTGTTACATCTGTAGTCGCCATTTTGTAATCTCAGAAGTCGGAGGTTTATTTTGTTGTTGTTTTGATATTACACACCATAGTGTGTTCGAGCAAGAGGGGTAGATAAGTTTGAGAAGACATTGCCTGTCTCTAAGCATCTGTGGAGTCAAATTCTGAAATTTTGTAGAAGCTTACAGACCTTCGTTCCTAAAGTTTGAAGGAGGAAGGTCAGAGAGAAGAAAGGAGGGCTTGAGAGAGCTGGAGATCAGCCCCATCTCTCAAAATCTAATAACAACCCACTGTTTCAATTAGTACAGAAAACTAATATCCACTGAGCCTCACAGGAACATCAACAATTTGCAGATACTAGAATAACCTCAATTGGCACATGGGTTCAAAGCATATCCTTTCCTTACTACTACTACTACTGCTGCTGCTACTGTAGTAGTAGTAGCTGTTCAAGGAGAACTGTGTTCCTGTCTATAGCAAACTATGCCTGTTGGTCTTTCCCAGGAAAAAAAAATCTTCCAGATTAAGGAAACATCTGAGATTTTTATAGCAGACAGAAACACGAGATTAACTTGCTAGTGTCACCTGATTCCCAAAACTGAACGAGATTTGAGGTTGCGGTGACTGTAGTTCCACGGCCAGGCAGTACCACCGCAGACCTCAACCATTCCATTGCCAACCCGGCAGGAGATTGGGCTGGAGGACTGACAGGCGGGGCACTCTGACTACGGTTAACAAAATCAGGAGTCAAGTTTCTCTTGCTCCTTAACCACGATCGGCTGCCACCAGATCTGTTTTATCCAGGAACACAAGGCACAGCTCAATCCTGTTTCCTTTAGGACTTTGCACAGAAATCCAAACCCTCTCCAGACTCAGGAGTTCCACACAATTACTATTGGTAGGGCCACTAAGGCCACTAGAAAAAGCCTTCTGCAAACCGCAAACAGAAACATACCACACAGGTATGTAACTAAAAGTGCTAATTTAAGGTGCAAAGCAATAGAAACACACTGTGCACAGAAAACAAAAAAAGTTTTTTAATATCCCTAATTAGTTACCCTGGATATTACAACACCAGTATCCACAGCAATTCTTGAAACATAAAGAAACAATCTGCTTTCAGCAGTCCAGCAAGACAGATCACAAATCTCAATTCCTCTAGCAGAGGTTCAGGGCTTCCCCCCAATAGAAAAACATTAGCATCCAGTAGCATACCCAGCTCCAGGTCTAACATTTAACAAGGAAGGTAAGAGAAGCCTTCATTTTTAACCTCCTGTTGGAACACCTGGTCACAGGCACTAATTGGGCCTTGCAACCAGATTTACCTGAGCCTGATCCTCGTCAGAGAGTCTGACATGTAAATGAATATTGGGCAGATGCAATTGAAGGTGGAGCTGATTGAGATCCACATGCTCTGCCTTTGCATGGGAAGCCCACCCAGCCTCAGCTGTCCAAGGTCATTCCAAAAAACCCCAAAACAAGTCTTCATGGAGTCAGTGCTAGGCAACCACGAGCTAATGGTCTACAGGTGGCCTTATTAGCACTGCTCCAGCTCAAGAATGTAAGCTAAGCACTGACGTCTGCAAGGAACTACAAACGATAAACAGCTAAAAAATAAAATAGCCCCCGGTTACTACAGTGACAGTGTCCTAGAATGAGCAGTCTGCAATTTCCCATTCTGACTAGCAGTGCTGGTAGTGTAGGGAGCATGAGACCCCCATGTCTTACTCACAGGACCTTTGGTGGACTCTTAGGGTGTTGTATGTACAGATGACTACTTCCGTTAAAGTCTATGGAGCAGTATTTCCATCAGCTCCTGAATCCTTAAATTTCACCACTTTTCATTTCTAGTCATCGGTCCCGGTCACACGGGCAGGAAAAATAAAGCCTTCCCAAAACAGAGCAAGAGGAAGTCCAAGAAGCCTCTGGAAGTGATTCACAGCAACATTTGTGGACCTCTAGCTACCCCATCCATTGGAGATTACAGGTATTTCCTTTCATTCATTGATGATTTTTCAAGATACTCAGTTGTCTATTTGCTAAATTAAAAATTACAGATGCTGGACAGACTCAAAGACTACGTGGCATTTATCAACAATAGGTTTGGAATAAAACCACAGATCCCGAGAATAGACAACAGAGGTTAATACCTGTCCAGTGCAGCACAGGAGAGCAAGGGATCGAGCACCAGAGAACAGTTTCCTACAACTCTGAGCAGAATGATAATGTAGAGAGGAAAACTGGACTCTTTTAGGCATGGTGAGATGCATGCTTAAGGATGTGGCCCTTCCAGACAAGTTCTGGGGGG
>NW_015165317.1:0-1659 GCF_001447785.1 Gekko japonicus
TGTCTACATTAGGTTGACAGCGCAATGAATAGGTCAACAATAACAAAGGGCACAGCAATCAAGACAAGATCAACATACAGTGAATTGCTGCAGTAGTTCATACAGTTAAATCAATGAAGATAATACTGCTGTTAAGCTTCCATGCCGTTTTAATTCTTGTTTTTTCAACAATAGACATCATCGAGACACTGAAGTGCCGTCAAGATGAACAGATGAACGGACGAACTTCTCGAGCTTTACCGTTCGTTTCGAGGCATATCTTTATCAAACTGATCTCAATTTTCCAGTATTCTTTTTACAGTACAATCCACCAATAAGGTATTCATAAACTCAGAATGGCTTCCCACAGCTCTTTTGCTAACAATTGTTTCCTTGCTACGGAAACAGTATTATCTTCATTGATTTAACTGTATGAACTACTGCAGCAATTCACTGTATGTTGACAGCACAATGAAACCAGAAAGGAGGGGTTAGAGCAGCGAAGAACAGCATTCATTTAAACCAGTGCGGAGTGGCTATGACTATGGAGTCACTACCAGAGGGCGGGAAACATATGCAGACACTGGTATTTATACTGGCTCACTGCCAGCATGAAACCGGATGCAAATGTAGACAGTTTGTTGGGGGACGGGAGCGAAAATGTCAGGAAACCGGCATGAAACACACATGTGAATTCGACCTAAGACAAAAATCCCACTTTTCTCACTCACCACCAGCTGTCACCAGTATTGCACAACCCCTATTTTTCTCCACCCAGATTCCACAAAAACTGTCCCTTTCAGTCTTCTCTCACCTATGCAGCCTGATCTCAACACTGCTGTTCTCCTAGCTCTACTTCCGGGCAAAGGAACTAATGGTTTAAAAACTTACAGCAGGCGAATGCCACCAGCCAACACTGTCTCCCTGGCCTGTAACCAGGGTTTTGTAGCTTGTGGGGCAATTTTTTTTCTGGTGGGGCTGAAGTTCTCAGTACAGAAAGAAAAGCCAGAATTCTGAGGATTATGACTCAACTACTGTGGAATCAAGCCCTTTAACATAAAAGCAGAGCAGCGTCTGAAAATCTTAGCCCCAGAGTGTGACAATAGCAGGCTAAGAAAGGAGAGGGGAGGGAGAATAAATGTTCTGGTAGACGAAGAAGAAGAGAGAGAGAGAGAGATTGGATTTATGCCCCATCCTTCACTACCCGAAGGAGTCTCAGAACAGTTTACAATCTCCTTTCCCTTCCCCTCCCCACTTCCCCTCCCCACAACAGACACCCTGTGAGGTAGGTGGGGCTGAGAGAGCTCTCTTGAGAACTGCCCGTGAGAGAACAGCTCTGAGAGAACTTGTGACTGACCCAAGGTCACACCAGCAGCTGCATGTGGACGAATGGGGAATCAAACCCAGTTCTCCCAGATTAAAGTCCATGCTTCTAACCACTACACCAAACTGGATGGTAGACATGGCACTGGGAATACTTATCTGGGTTTGGCCAGTAAACTTACTCCAATTTGTATAAACACACACAGAACATTATTTACAAAAACAAAGGACAAACAACACATAGATAGGGGAAAGAATGTATAGAGTTCAACAAGGAATGCAAACCAACCACCCACACCCCTGGGCTATTCTACTCACTACTTTTCCTATCAGGTGCACAGCTGTGGCATCTGGACT
>NW_015165317.1:2005-36493 GCF_001447785.1 Gekko japonicus
TGCGATCTCCGACAGTTGCGGTGAGAAGTGTGCCTTCAACTTTTCAGTCAGCTCTTTGAACGGCACTGTTCCGATGTCCACTGGGGCACAAGAGCTCAGGAGGGTGGCTCTCTTCTTATCCTCCGTGGTGATGTCGTTCGCTTCAAGGTGGAACCCGAACCTCAGCAGGTAGGCGTCCCAATCCTCGGTCGCTGGTTCGAATGCCTCGAACTTCGGGCTATTGGCCATAGCTGCGATCGCTGCCACCGGTGCTGGTGGTGCCTGTCGCTGCTCTGCCACGGCGAGCTGCTGCTCTTGGTTGTCCGTCGTTGGTTCGGGACCAGCGGGGCTGCCTACCCGCTCCTGGATCCCATCCTCGTCGCCAATTGTTAAGTCCGCACTTAACAAAGTAGTCAGAGAGTGATTTCAGAAAACTCAGGTTTATTCAGCTCTTCAATTGACTTCGTCTGACACGGTACAACTCTTGATAGCCCGAACATTTGTCATCTGACAACTACATTTCATTGCAGCTAGTTCGGTATTTGTAGCCACACCTACTGTACATTAAACCAACCTATCAGGTTGTGTGCATGAACGACCAATCATAAGCGGTCCCGCTTACAACCATTCAAATCTGATTGGCCACAATACTTTTCGGCGCGAATCCCTGCCGAAGCTTGAAGCTTTGCATGGCTTCTCTATGGGAGGATTCACATACCTCCTAATGCATTCAGGGCAGCATCTGAATACATTACAAATCCCTCCCCCCTAAGCAAAAACAACTACGAACAATCATAATCACTTAGGTAGGAAGGTGCTCTTCTCGTTCTCTGAGACCTAAGAAAGTGGGTGGAGCCCCCAAAAGCCCCTCCATAGCTGTTCCCCCCCAGGAAGTCTACCTCCACCACATAACCTTCTCCACTGTGCCCCACAGCAGAGGCACTCACTGAAGCAGGGGCTGGCAGGTCTACATGGAACAGACGAGTTGTGTGAGTCCTCAGAATGTTTCCCGTGCCCCTGCCCCACCCCACGATTCCCAGCGCCGTCTGCGGACATGACAAGGCATTGATGATGCTTCTCTTTATGCCATGAGAACGCTTCACCCACAAAGGTGAAGGTCTGCAACCTACCACTCTCCAGCCAAATGTGAGATATCAAATATGGTTCTATTTTTATTTTTTTTTTAAATAGAAGACATATTGAAGTTAAGGTCTATTAGAGGGGAAGGTGGGATGTTATAATAACCAGTCTAGGAACAGAATGGCAGGCAAAGGGCTTTTTAAAATGGGTCTGGAGGACTTCTTAGGGATCATCGAAGCCAGCATCAGCATACTGTGAGGTCGGGCAGCTGCCAGGGCCCAGGATTTGGGGGGGGGGGTCCACACTGCCACCAACTCCCTGCCCCACAGCCCTCCTCTCTCCCCTGCCTGCGGCCCATTCCTTTCTCCCGGCCCCTCTTGCAAGTGCTGCAGGCGGTGAAGGTAGCTGTGAGTACAGGTGGCAGGAGGAGGAGGAGCAGAGTTGGTTTTTATACCCTGCCCTTCACTACCCGAAGGAGTCTTACGATCCCCTTTCCCTTCCTCTCCCCACAACAGGCACCCTGTGAGTAGTGTTCCCTCTAAGCTGAGTTAGTGTGAGCTAGCTCACAGTTTTTTAGCTTCCGGCTCACACATTTTTGTCTTAGCTCAGGAAGGATGGCTCCAGAGCAAACTAATTTATGCAGGAGCCAAATCGCTCACTCACAACTTTAATGCCAGTAGCTCATTAGGTAGGATTTTTGCTCAGAACACTCCACAGCTTAGAGGGAACATTGCCTGTGAGGCAGGTGGGGCTGAGAGAGCTCTGAGAGGACTGTGGCGTGGGTGGCATGTGGGAGGGAGGGAGGCCTCCCTTTGTCTTAAGCCGGGAGCTGCTCTCTGACCCCTCCTCTCGTCCTGTGCCCTTTGTTCTCTATCCCTTTGCCTCATGGAGTTGCACATTTCTACAGGTGTCTCACCTGTAGAAACAGGGCCCTCATACCTCCACATCCACGGTGCTGGATTTAGCTGGCCATTTGTGAAAGGGAGTAGTATTCTTTTGATTAGTCTTCGTTCTCTCCTTTCCGACTGCAACCTGCATGTGATGATTAGTCTTCTTCCTCTCCTTTCCGACTGCAACCTGCATGTGAACTGAATCTACCTGAATAAACGCGAATTTTACTTTTGCAACATACTTCTTGGGAGATTTATTTTACTGTGCGCAATATCACACTTCTATGACTGGAACAACCATGCTGTGTTAATTACATATCCGCAATAGTGAGCAGGGGAGATACCGGCGGTAGGCAGGGGGGGAGGCCTTGACACTCGTTGCCAGCCCACCCAAAAACTGGCCCTGTTAGAAGTGCTATTTTATTGTGTATTTGATATTGATTTGATATTATTGTTTTAACTATTGTTTTCTTTGTAAGCCACCCTGAGCCTGCCGTGGCGGGGTGGGGAGGGTAAAAACCAAAGTAATAAATAAATAACAAATAAAGAAAGTACTTCTTCACTCAAAGAGTGATTAACACATGCATCGGGGTCCTGAGTCCATTTATTACCTTATTGTGAGCTCTTGTGTGTGCCACTTCCCAAGAAAGAACTCATACCAGCCAGTGTTTGGGCTGCAGAAACTTTATGGATCCACATGTCGATTATCAGTAAATGTGACACTAAGCATGTGGGGATGGGAAAGAGGGGCAGGCAGGTGGCTGGCTAAAGAAAGATCCTCTCTGGCGGATCAGGATTAGGGTGTCCATTCCCCAGTTGGGGGCGGGGGATTCCCTGGTTTTGCGGGCTCCTGCCCGCCACCAGCTGGCTGGAGGAAACTCACACACACACACACAGCGACATCACCAGAAATAAATGTGATGTGCCTATATGTCACCCGGAAGTGATGTAGGCCTGTCGGTGACGTCAGGGGGGACACTCTGGTGTTTGGGCAAAACTCTATGGTTTGAGGCTGATTTTACCATAAAGTTTTGCCCAAAAAGCAGTGTCACCCTCAACATCACCAACATGCCTACACTTCTGGGTGACACTGGTCCTTTCCGCACTTGGATCTCATCCCTGGTTTTATCAAAGTTCAACTCGTGACACAATACCTTGCATATATCCCTGGTTATAACGAAATCCCGGGACAAGTGTGGGGCGAAACTGGGGTGACCTCAATCAATGCTCCCCTAAGCTGTGGAGTCTTGTGAGCAAAAGTTCTACTTTGTGAGCTGCTAGCGTTAAAATCTGGCTACTGCATAAATTAGTTTGCTCGGAAGCCATCCTTCCTGAGCTGAGACAAATACATGTGTTGGCCGGAGGCTAAAAAACTATGAGCTAGCTCACACTAACTCAGCTTAGTGGGAACACTGACCTCAGTGTCATGTGGAAACAGAAAATACCGTGAGATAATTAGAGGGGTGAACTTGCATGTAGTGTAGAATGTACGTTCGGGGACAGGGCTGGACCAGGATTTAAGGTCTAGTGCGGAAAGGACCATAGGTACATTGCATGATGTCACTTCCGGCTCCCAGTACATCCCCCCATCCCCCCCCCCACCAGCATTTCCCATTGGACCTGGCAACCCTAATCAGGACAGATTAAATAAAACAATGCGTAGCTGCAGTTGCAGGCACTTAAGACACGGAGAAAGGTAACCGAAAATATAAGCATATGGAGCAGAGGTCCATCAGTGGCTATTAGCCACAAGGTATAGATAGGGGCTCTGGGGCAAGTGATGCTCTGTCTTCTTGGTGCTTGGGGGGGGGTCAATAGTGGGAGGGCTTCTAATGTCCTGGCCCCACTGGTGGACCTCCTGATGGCACCTGGTATTTTTGGCCACTGTGTGACACAGAGTGTTGGACTGGATGGGCCTTTGGCCTGATCCAACATTGGCGTCTCTTATGTTCTTATGAAAAGGTGGAGACCAAAAAACGAAACTGAAATACAGCTAGGCACACAGTGCTAATACACAAAATATCAAATATAATTTAATTATACATTTACAAGTGTTAAAATATAATTTAAAAACCACATTCCTACAGTTCTGCATATAAGTGCCTTTACCTAATATACAGACGAATGTCTAAACATATAAATACAGGTTTTGGTGTAGTTTGGTGTAGTGGTTAAGTGCGCAGACTCTAATCTGGGAGAACCGGGTTTGATTCCCCACTCCTCCACTTGCACCTGCTGATGTGACCTTGGGTCAGTCACAAGCTCTGGCACAGCTGTTCTTGAAAAAGAGCCGTTTGTGTCAGAGCTCTCTCAGCCCCGCCCACCTCACAGGGTGTCTGTTGTGGGGAGGGGAAGGGAAAGGAGTTTGTAAGCCGCTCTGAGACTCCAAGTGAAGGGCGGGGTATAAATCCAATCTCTTCTCTTCTCTTCTCTTCTAAAAGGTACAAAACCTAACCATATACAAGAACCAAACGCGTTTTGGCTAAAAGCCTTCCTCTGTGGCAAATGCTTTCACCTGGACCTGGATAGCCCAGGCTGGCTTGATCTCATCAGATCTCAGGGGGGGAGGGGGTCAGCCATGCTTCACACTTGGAGGCAGGGCCTTTTTTTGTAGAAAAAGTCCAGTAGGAACTTATTAGCATAATAGGCCACACCCAATAGCAGAAACAAATTAGCATATTAAGCCACACCCTGGCATCACAGCTCATTAGCATATTAGGCCACACCCCCATGTTACCACGCTCACCTTTTGCTCCTTATTCTGTTTACTTTGTTGTCAAAACCCAGGGAAAACCGTCAATGGGCTTCCTAGCAAGGTGGGCCATGATTGGCTTTTGCTGGCTTTTCAGGGGGAGGAGGGGGTTGGTAACATGGGGCCAGATTTCTCTCCAGTCTGTGAACTGATCTCCCGTAATGTTTAAAGGGGTAGCCTTAACCGGAGGGCCTGGTCAGATCTCGTGAGCTTAGTAGGGTCGACCCTGGTGAGTACGTGGATGGGAGACCACCAAGGAAGTTCAGCGTTGCTGGGCAGAGGCAGGCCATGGCAAACCACCTCTGGACACCTCTTGCCTCGAAAGCACTTCTGGATTGCCATAAATCAGCTGCGACTTGACTACATTTCCCACCATGACCGCCGCCACCATCATCGATGGAGCTCAATAGCTAACAGTGCCCTGCTGGGCATACAGTCGTGCTCCCACCTCCCTTCCAATAACCAGCATCCTGACCTCTCGTCAGATCCTGGAAACTAAGCAGGGTCGGCCCTGGTTAGTACGGGGACCGGAGACTACCCAGGAATACCGCAGGATCTCTGCCACAGAGGCAGGCCGTGGCAAACCACCGCTGAATGGTCTCCTGCTTTGAAAAACCAACGGGGTCGCTGTAAGCCAGCTGGGACTTGACGGCACAAGAAAGAGGAGGAGGAGATTGGATTTATAGCCCAAGCTTCAATCAGAGTCTCAGAGCGGCTGACAATCTCCTTTCCCTTCCCCCTCCCCACAACGGGCACCCTGTGAGCAGTGTTCCCTCTAAGCTGAGTCAGTGTGAGCCAGCTCACAGTTTTTTAGCCTCCGGCTCACATATTTTTGCTCACAAGACTCCACAGCTTAGAGGGAGCACTGGCTGGGAGGTAGGCAGGGCTCAGAGGGCTCTCTCTCGAGAACTGCTCTTGAAGAAGAAGAGAAGAGATTGGATTTATACCCCGCCCTTCACTACCCAAAGGTGTCTCAGAGCGGCTTACAAACTCCTTTCCCTTCCCATCCCCACAACAGACACCCTGTGAGGTAGGTGGGGCTGAGAGAACTCTTGACAGAAACTGCTCTTTTTTCAAGAACAGCTCTTATCAGAACTACGGCTTGCCCAAGGTCATCCAGCCAGGTGCAAGTGGAGGAGTGGGGAATCAAACCCGGTTCTCCCAGATTAGAGTCCACGCACTTAACCACTACAACAAACTAGCTCTTGAGAGAACAGCTCTGAGAGAACTTGTGGCTGACCCAACGTCACACCAGCAGCTGCATGTGGAGGAGTGGGGAAACAAACACAGCTCTCCCAGATTACAGTCCATGCGCTTAACTACTAAAAAGTAACCAGCATAAGACAGCCAATCGTATAAATAATGTTTAATATTGCAATCTGCATAATAAATGTGTACTGTTATTACATAATAAATACCTAAATTGCTTTCAATAAATAGATCTGTGAGGTAGAAAGCACTGTCATCGTAGCCAAGCACTTAAGATTCTCAGCAATCGGGACTGCAGAGCCTGGTGCGTTGCTTTTTAAAGTGCAGTACAGATGATTAACAAATACTAATCTGAGTTTTTTAAAAAAATATATAATCACTCTCAGCTGTATCCCGATGCTAAGCAACAGGAAAACACCCACACACAGCAGCATAAGTTGAATTTGTATCTCCAAGGGCATTCACACATGCTCATGAACACACACACACACACACAGAGGGACTAGAAAGCCTCACAAGGAGATGTCAGGAGGGGGGGGGGAAACCATCCTGCTCCGATATTGCATTGGGAAAAGAGCCCTGGATGGGCAGAGTCTGTCTCCCGGGCCTTATGTTCGACACCCCTGCTCTAACCACTACAGCACATGGTGTGTAACGCACCCTTGAAGACCTACCCAAAGCGGCCACCGGGAACAGTGCATTTAGCAAGAGCAGATTTCCACAAATGTGTCAGAAGTGAAAGGGGCAACGGCCATCTTGCAAAGCTCAGAAGATTTACCTGAGTGTATTTCACAGGCTGATATTTCATAATTCACAGAACAAAGATTTGAGAGTCTCAAAAGAGGTAGCTGAATACCCAATACTGGAATGGGGGACTGTAGTGGTGACAGTGGAGAGGACAGGCAGAAGGGAAGGAGATCGGGAAGCGCATTGGAAAGGGACGGGTCCGAGGACAACCATTCATCCTGCCTCGTAGACCTTTGCCCTCAAACGTCCATTCCGGCTGGATCCACCACGACCTTGAGATAGAGCGCGTCGTCCTTGAGGTAGCTGGGAATCTGTGCTCTGCTGGCAAAGAGGGGGCTCCCACTGGCAACGTTGAGCCTCTCGTGGGGCTGGTGGAAGGAGGCGCTGTGGGGATCCGGCAGGAAGGTCTCCTTCCGGGGCGGCTGCCTTCGCGTGGGGTCCAGGAGGATGAAGGTGACCTTTTGCTGAAAGGGCCACGGCAGGACGTCATCGTAGGGCCCCTTGGCTATGGCGAGGAAGAGGGACAGGTGGCTGCCCTTGCCGGTGCCGTCTCCGTCGGGGTACATCCGGACACAGAGGTGGTACCCGAAAGCGTGGGTAGCAAAGACCGGGGAGTAGACTGAACGCTTCTTCCCGGAAGTGGCGTCCCTCAAGAGCTTGGAGAAGTTCTCCACTTTCCACACCAGGGTTCCGTTGGTGCTGATCAGCTCCGACGACTTTGGTGTGGACTCTCTGGAGCTCCTGTGGGCTTCCGGGGAGGTTTTCAGTAGCTTCTCATGCTGGGAACAGCAGCGCTGGAGAGACTTCACCATGGCCTCCTGGCTTTTCAGCTGCCGCCGCAGAGAGACCACCATCAGCTCCAGGGACTCCACACGCAACAGGACAGCTTCCGTGTTCAAAGAAGAGTTGCCCTACGGAGTGGAGAGATTAGACAGTTGACTTCGGGATCCATGTTTGGTTGAAGGACTCAAGCCCGCAACTGGTCCCTTGAACCTGGATCACGAGGGATTAACCCAGTGGAGATTGGGTCTGTGAGCGCCACCCAATTTGTGGCCACCAGAGGGAGCTAGAGGATGGCCAACAAAGCAAGCCAGAGCAGGCTACACTGCCAGGCTTGACCCCCATAAAAAGCTTCCAGGTCAGGCTTGCTGACCTTGTCTATGCAACAAAGGAGCCTTGCTCCTGTTTCTTACCCCCACCCATCCTTGCCTTTAGGATAGGCTAAAAGATAGAAAATTGTGATCCACTTTTCTCAAAAGTGGTAAATTAATAGTGCTGCCAAGCCCCTGATGGAGGAGGGGATACCCTGCCCCCCGGTCCTGTTAAGAAGAAAAATAAGGCCTTGTCTACTTACAGGAGGCTCCTACCATAGAGTTTCTGGCAATTCCTAGATCTACCCAGGACTGACAAAGGGTAGCTCTAGGAATCACTGGAAGCCGTATTGTAAGAACTTCTGATTTTTATGTAGAGTCTCTGTTGAATCCTAGAGCTACTCTTTGTCATTTCCAGGTAGCTCTAGGAATCACCAGGAACTCTATGATAAGAACTTCCCATAAGTAGATGAAGTCTTATTTTGATTTTTGATTTTCTCCTACACAACCCTACAAATTAGTGTGTGTGTGTGTGTGTATAGGGTCTGACATCTACATTTGCTTTGCTGAATCTTCTCCCACATCCCGAGCAACTTGGCCTACACAACTTACCACGCTGGTGTTTTTGTCGCTCCAGGTGAGTTTCTTTTCCTCAACAGCCTCTTGATCCCCAAGAGCCAAGGCTGATTCCTTTGCAATTCCAAACTGAGCCACAGGGGGGCAAACGTGCTCCTGCATCAGAACAAGCCAGAGAATCAGGGAGGTTGAAGGCGTGGCGGGGAGTGAGAGAAATTACTTTCCATCCGCTTTGCACAGGCAGCCATTTCTGTCCAGCTACGACAGCCATTTCCCCTTAGTGAATGGGCTGCCAGCCAGAGCTCTCGGGGCAGATCTGGACAGGGGTTGGTTCACCCCACCACCACCTGCTTGGTTGGGAGCAGCCAGTGGGAGGAAGCGACGGGTGTGGCTTCTACCCCTCGTCAGCTCGCCCACCGGCACTGGTGCCCTGGGTGTGCTGCAGAAGTGCTTCCTTGGCAACCCACCCTGGACCCTGCCAGGGCAGCATGAGAGGAGATTGAACTTGACACAGCTCAGTCATTTGAGCCAGCCCTGATCCAGAGAAACCAGGTCTGAGACAGAACTACAGTACAAACACATATCAATTTTATACCAGTTGAATCACAAGGGCTTCAAAATCCTGTCGTTTGAGTGAGCAACCTCTGTAGAAAAATTATAGTTCAGGAGGAAAATCTAGAAATTTCTAAGGGGATCGGCATTGGCTGTTGGAAACCGTTAAAATCTGTAGAGCAGAAATACCCCAGGCTTCTTTCATCATTTTCCAGCTTTCAAAAAAGTGAAAGTCTCTGTCTCTTTTATCTATGCGGATAGTCAGGAAAACATGCAGGCAGTATTCTTCTAAGCTGACCAGGAATTATGATTGGTTTATAGGGCGCAATTCAAGCGTTCGACATGTTTCGGCTATAATCTCAGTAACCAATCCTACAAGTAACCAACCCTACAAGGTAGGCCAGTGTTATTCCCTCCCCCCAGGGTCGAGGCTGTGATAAAATGATCCGCTGAAGTCTGTCTAGTGATCTCTTTGTAGCCGAGGATTTTCTGGCTCACAGTTTGCATCCTGGAGTGCGTAAACTTAGAGGGTGACTTCTCAGAGCGGGCCTTTGACTTGGGGAAGAGCCTTCCTCCCAGCCCAGCGGGAGACCATCAAAGGCTCATTGCAGAGAGAGGAGCCAAAAAGGTAAGAACATGAAGAAGAAGAGAAGAGATTGGATTTATACCCCGCCCTTCACTACCCAAAGGTGTCTCAGAGCGGCTTACAAACTCCTTTCCCTTCCCCTCCCCACAACAGACACCCTGGGGACGAGAGAGCTCTGACAGAAAATGCTCTTTTTCAAGAACAGCTCATTATCAGAACTACGGCTTGCCCAAGGTCATCCAGCCAGGTGCAAGTGGAGGAGTGGGGAATCACACCCGGTTCTCCCAGATTTGAGTCTGCACACTTAACCACTACACCAAACATGAAGCCACCCGATACAGAATCAGACCATTGAGGTCAGCGCCTACTACTGGCAGCCGCTCTCCAGGGTCTCAGGCAGAGTCCTTCCACATCACTGACTCCCTGGCCATTCTAACTAGAAACTGAAACTGGGACCTTCTGCATGCCAAGCAGATTCTCTGCCAATGAACCATGGCCTCTCCCCAAGGTGATCCTGTGAAAGCCTAACCTGAAATTTCATAGCAACCCATGCTTTTTGTTTCGAAGAAGGCAGTATGTTATTGAACACTATGAAAAAAGAGGTGGAAGGAAAGGGCGGTCCTGAAAACGCTCTGAACCCCCTCACTTCCAAGAGCCCTGTAATTCTTTGAACATGTTATAACGTTGTACATACTCAGGAACTATTTACAAGATGTGAATGTAATTGGAAGATTAATTGTTCACTGTTTGAAGTGTTAGAATTGTTAAAAATTGAAAAAAATAAAAAAAAACATTTTAAAAAAAAGGAGGGGAAGGAGGGAGAAAGGATCTTCATTAGATACCTGATAGGATTTCAGAGTTCCAGACCAGGTGCAGCCAAAATTTGGGCAAGCCACTTCTGTGATGAGCGCATCATTCTCCGCAGCTTTGTCACTGTGGAACTGAGGGGGGAGGGAGAGAGAGAGAGAAATTCAGGGTTTTAGCTGATTATTCGAAAGCCTGGCCCATATCCTTTCACCGCAGAGCTACATACGCAGCCTCTGACTACGGGCCAAACAACTTATATCTCAAACGCATTACTGCCAGTGAAAATGGCAGCCACCTGTTTCACCACCATCCTGACTCAGGCCCATAGCCAGGATTTTTTAAGTCAAGGAGCATTTAAATTTCTTAGGGGGCACTGGATTGTATTAAAGGAACACCCGGCTCCTTCCCCACACCTGCCGCCGCTGGATGGGAAGTCAGGGGGCCTAGCCCCGAGATGCCCCACCGAAGCTACGGGCTTGTCCTGACTCCTAGGACCGCTTTCCCATCTTTTCCCCCCGGCCCAAACCAATGGCAGCCAACAATATGAGGCAAGGAACGGCACAATGTCGTAAAATCAAGACACAGTCTCCTCTCCATGTTATGGAGTGGCAAGAGGAAATCAAACAAAGTTTTTCAGTGGCAACGGTGCATTTAAGGTCAGAAGTTGTTTGGGCCTGAGGTTTGCTGGAGTTCCACTCACCTGTTTGGGGCTCAGGCCTTGCCTACAAGCATGACACACCGTCTTGTCTGTGTCCCTGTGGCAGGAAGAAACATGGAAACTTAATATCATGCAAACTGAAATAGAAATGTTGGCTCTGAAGGTCTCTTCCCCCTCCCACCCACAAAACTCCACTTTCTCATCTGTGCATATCCTCCACCCTTTATTCTTTGCACACATACACAAATCCTCTACACCTGTTGTTCATTCCGAATACTGTTCACGAGCTAATCAAAGATGTTTGTATGTACTGTCAATCCTTGGCATATCATCTATTCCAAATGGTCACCAAACATGACTTGTAATGGGCCAGGCCACTTCTATACATTTGTGCCTTCAACGCATCTCTGCTCTTGGCATTTACATCACAGAAGCGGGCTCTGGACCTCATGAACCTAACCCATTAGATCGTTTCAAAGCAAGCCAATGAATAAACAGGCAAACCGTCCAAGAAGCGTTGTTTTTAAATAAAAAGGGGACAACCCACCAGGAGCACACATATAGGTAAAAGCTAGAGAGAGGAAGCAGTACTTGATTAACGTTCTCTGAACGGCTGTGCGACTGTAGCCTAGGCAGGGTGGAGACAATGGATCACATAGTGCTAGCTTGCCCCAACTGGAAGATGAGAGGCAGAAGTATATTATACCTATCTTGATAAAAGAAAATCTCCCCTCCCTTCCCTGGTCAATTTCTGTTCTTTTATCTGACAGAGCTGATTCAGTCACCAAAGCAGTGGCCATGTTTTTGGCCCTGGTGGCAAAAAAAAAAAAAAAGGAACAAGGTGGGGAAAGTTCAAACTGTTCTGATTTGATGTAGCGGGTACCAGTTGGAAGAATTATCTCATGTGGTTTGACGATTTTAGCCAGTGTAACACACTCATATTGGGATAACGTACCCTATTGTCCAGGTATGAGCTTTTTAAATAGTGTTGATGTTTTACTTGTTGTTTTTATTGCACAAATGTGTATGTGTGCTTAAGACTACTGGTCATGCAAGCCAATATATATATATAAAAATAAGTGGCTTCTAGACCAAATCAAGACTGAATTATCGCTGGAAGCTAAAATTAATAAATTAATAACCCAGAACTGAGGCTATCATAATTTGGTCCCATCATGAGAAGGACTCATTGGAAGAGACAATAAGGTTAGGAAGAAGACCTAAGATGTGATAGGTCGACTTGATAAAAGAAGCCATGGACGGCCTTCGGTTTGCAAGACCCAAGCAAGGCTATTAAAACCGTAGGTCATTTCAGAGGTCATAAATTCATGATGGTGGAGAGTGCCACCAAGTCACAGCTGAGTTATAGTGACCCGGTAGGGTTTTCAAGGCAAGAGATGTTCAGAGGTGGTTTGCCATTGCCTCCCTCTGCATCACTACCCTGGTATTCCTTGGAGGCCTCCCATCCAAATATTAGACAGGGCTGATCCTGCTTAACCTTGTGAGATCTCACAAGACCGGGCTAGTCTGGGCTATCCAGCGCAGGGCAATAACAAGTTGCCATAAGTCAGAAGTGAAGCTGTGGAATCAGTTCATTATGGAAAGCATCACTGATAAAGTTAACAGAAATAAAAGGAACGTTGTACATTTTGGGTTCGAAGCTAAATGGTTGCCAATTTTAGAAGCTCTATCAGACAAAAAAATTTATCTCAGCATCCTGGGATAACTATGTTAAATGGTTGTGAGGATTTTTTTATGGTTCAAATAAAGTATAGTAAGTAGGCTTTGGTAAAACTTGATTTGTGGGTAGTACTTTGTGTTTAATATGGTTAGATATATCATTGAATGTCTACAGATATTCTTGAGGGCAGAAGACACTTGGTTGTATCTAAAGCAACAAACAGTACAGGCATCAATTACAAATTGAGGCTAAAATAAGTTACTTTGTTCAAAGATTTATTGAAGAATGTATCATTCTTTAAAGCTTACTTTTTTGTAATTAGTGTGTTGGTTTGAATGTATAACTGTTCTTATGACCTTTATGTATATTTTTATTGTTATATTTGTTTTATTGTTTTAATCCTAACAATAAAATGTTAATGAGAAAAAAAGAAGTGACTAGATAGCACATAAAACATGCAGGATAGCCACAGTGTTCCCTCTAAGCTGAGTCAGTGTGAGCTAGCTCACAGTTTTTTTAGCCTCCGGCTCGCACCTTTTTGTCTTCGCTCAGGAAGGGATGGCTCCAGAATATTGAATGTTAGTAACAAGAAATGATAGAGATAATAATTGTAATAGTCGAATAACAGTTACCTAGTGAACGTGTAATGAGGAAATAGATGGAGGAGAAGAGGTTAAGCAATATACAGGAGGTCGTAGCAGTGTGGGAAGCCATATAGGGGAGGAAAAAGGGAGGTGGGTAGGATGTAAAGGGTATAAATGTAAAATTAATGTTGGTTGTGATTGATTATATCCTGAATAAAAATTTTGTTTAAAAAAAAAGAAGAAGGAAGGATGGCTCCAGAGTAAACTAATTTATGCGGTAGCCAAATCGCTCGCTCACAACTTTAATGCCAGTAGCTCACAAAGTAGAATATTTGCTCACAAGACTCCACAGCTTAGACAGAGCACTGGTTAGCACCTCTGCCAAATACCTGGGCGGGGGATCTTGCCTCACCCCACAGATAAAAACCAGGGGGCATCCTGTGTTCAAAGTACATGCATACACCTCCGTTTTGACCTTGCCAACTGAAATTGCTCGCCAGTGCCGCCACCTTCAATCAACAAGAGAGGGGCTTGTCCTCATAACAATTATCATTCCAATAAAACACCAACAATTCATGCCGAGGGAAATCCTCTTCAGTGGCCCAGAAGGCCCCAACTTCAATCCCTGACAACTCCAGCTGAAGGGGCAGATCTTTCACTGCCCAAGAAGACTGCCCAGAGAGAGCTACCGGCAGGGAAGGTAAAGAAGTGTGCCTGCCCAGGAAACGCTTATGCCCAGAATAAACTCAGAGGTGCCACCGGACTCCGACTTCGTTCTAATGCTAAAGCTAGGTGGGCCAGCGCTCTAACCCAGAACAAGGCAAGTCCACAAAGGAAAGGAAAACAACCACTTTGCCCTGGAGAGAAGAAGCTGCTTGAGAAACATCAGGAGGAAGAAGATCCCAGGTGGAAAAGCAAGAAGATCACCGGCGGGCTCTGGCACCAGATCCCCCCACCCCACCCCACCCTACCCCACCCTCGAGGCAGCCCCGCCACCGACCTGAAGAGCCTCTTCACGCAGCCCAGGCAGTAGCGGTGGCCGCACTCCGCCTGCTGGGGGTTGATGAGGAGGAAGCCGCAGGCCTGGCAGAGCAATCCGGCGTTGCCAATAGGATCCACGGGCATCAGGGCGCCCCTCAGCTTGCCCATCATCCGAACCGAGAACCGCAATAAATAGAAAAAGCAGGCCCCCCTCCCTTCCGTCCCGCTCTGCTAGACTTGCTTCCCCCTGCGCCAGGCGATCTGAGCCCTCCGAGCCCGACGGAGGCTTTTTAAGCCGGGCCATCCCCGGGGCCTTGAGTCAGCAAGAGACGCGCCAGGGAATCCCAGCGCTGACGCATCAAACGTGCCTCGAGGGGGGAGCCGCTGTTGGCTGGCTGGCTGGCGAGGCCGGGGAAATGCCTCTGACTTCAACCGGGGGGGGGGGGGGGGGTGGGGGAAAGGGCAGCGCGGAGGGAGGAAACCGAATGCCTATCGGAGGAGGAGGCGGCCCAAAGGCCGGGGAAAAGGCAACGCGCCTTGGTCCCCGGGAAGGAAACCAGGGCATGTGCGGGCATGCCTTTACTGGAAGGAACAGGGTTCAAAACACTAGAAAGAAACCCCGGCCTGGGCCTGCCCTGCCCTGCTGTGCCCTGAGTTAGAGCGTGGCTGCCAATTAGGAGGACAGAGATGGACTCAAGTACGGTTGCCAACTCTGGCCTGGGAAATTCCTGGAGATCTGGGTGTGAAAATGTCTGTGTGGACTGAGTGCCCTCAAATTACAACTGGCTTAATTTATCAGGGAATGTTATTTGCCTCCATGGCATTGCAACCAACATTCCCTCTCAGTTGAGGGACCTGCTACTTTTAGTACAACCCCTAAGCCAGCAAGGGGCTTCCAAGGAAAGAGGTTAAGCAGAGGTGGTTGGCCATCGCCTTCCTCTGCAGAGGCTTCCTCGGTGGTCTCCTTTCCGAGTCCTTGGTTAGCATCCGAGATTTCACCAGATCAGCATTATACCATGATGCTGTCTGTGCCTTCCCTCCCAATGTGTGAAAATAGGCAGTTTCAACTTTCAATCAATGTTCCGTCTAAGCTGTGGAGTCCTGTGAGCAAAAATTCTTACTTTGCAAGCTACCGGCATTAAAGTCGTGAGTGAGCGATTTGGCTGCTGCATAAATTGTTTCCTCTGGAGCCATCCTTCCTGAGCGAAGACAAAAAAGTGTGAGCCGGAGGCTAAAAAAACGGTGAGCTGGCTCACACTGTAACGCCACTTAGGGGTTGTACTAAAAGTAGCAGGTCCCTCAGCTGAGAGGGAATGTTGGTTGCAATGCCATGGAGGGAGATAACATTCCCTGATAAATAACATCCTAGTAAAGTGACAGAACACTTTTCTCCAGGCCTGTTGGCAACTCTATTCCTTACACAAGAGGGAACACCTCTCCTGAGGTGGGGGAAACGAGATAACTGGTTGTGAGGGGGGGGGAACGAGATAACGGTCAGGAACACAACTAGGAGCTTCTTGGAGGCAACACGGTGTGTAAATGCCAGTAATGTTGCAGTACAGAGAGTCCTCCCTTTATCAGTAACAGCTGGGCTTGTTGGTGAAGAAGAGAGGGAAAAGGAAAGACTAAGCAGAATAGGGTCACGTGCATAGTTCCCTCTAAGCTGAGTCGGTGCGAGCTAGCTCACAGATTTTTAGCCTCCGGCTCACACATTTTTGTCTTAGCTCAGGAAGGAGGGCTCCAGAGCAGACTAATTTATGCAGCAGCCAAATCGCTCACTCACAACTTTAATGCCAGCAGCTCACAAAGTAGAATTTTTGCTCACAAGACTCCACAGCTTAGAGGGAACATTGGTCACGTGGCCTCTTTTTTTAATTAAAATATTTCTATTCTGCTGTTGCCGTGACCTGGATAGCCAAGGCTAGCCTGATCTCATCAGATCTTGGAAGCCAAGCAGGGCTGGCCCTGGTCAGTATTTGGATGGGCGACCTCCAAGGATTGTCAGGGTCGTGGTGCAGAGCCAGGCTATGGCAAAACACCTCTGAACGGCTCTTGCCTTGAAAACCCGACATGGCCGTAAGTCAGTCGGGATGCTGACTAGCAAGATAACACTTTGGAGATTTCAGTCTTGAATGACAAACACTGGATATTGATAGCAGAAAAGATATGCTTGCTTTGATGTCCCTACTGTGAGGAAACAGGTGTGTGAGAAACGGGCAATTCAAGTCGACTGTTCGTCGCTGGGACCTTTTGTAAACAGAAGTGCTGTGCACCTGTTGCTAAGTGGATTCCCTTTGGACCTGCTAACTGGAATACAGAAGTGGATTTCTACATACACATATTGGAAAAGTGCTGAAGTTCTGGGAGTCTCCCTAGGGGAACAATGAATAGCTACGATTTACAGTTGTGAGATTTTTTCCTGAGGATTCTTTTCATTTATGCGGTGTCCTTGGAGTATCATTTCAAGGACAGGTTTGATGTTTGGCGTTGGACTAGATGACCCTGGAGCGATGGTCCCCCTAAGCTGTGGAGTCTTGTGAGCAAAAATTCTACTTTGCGAGCTACTGACATCAAAGTGGGCAAGCGATTTGGCTACTGCATAAATAAGTTTTGCTCTGGTGCCATCCTTCCTGAGCGAAGACAAAAAATGTGTGAGCTGGAGGCTAAAAAACTGTGAGCTAGCTCACACTAACTCAGCTTGGAGGGAACACTTCCCTGGAAGCCCCTTTCAACTCTATGATTCTATGATATTCATATCTGAACATTTGTATGTGGTTATTTGTATATGATTAGGATATTTATATGATTATGGCTGTGAGTATTAAGAATGATTAAAGTAAGCATGGAAGATTGATATAGCACTGGAAAGTATATTGGTAAACGGATCACGGTAACTTTTGTTCTCTTTATAGCTCAACTGCTGTACGGCAATCCTAGGAAAGGAAGGGGTTTGGACTCAATTTTTTGTCCTTTCATTCTTGACTGTTTAACACCAGAGTTTTACGAAACTTCATAAGCAGCCTGGAGTGTTCACGTCACAGGATATTACATATAAAATCCAAAAGCAGATAAAGATATTAACCAGGTGCTCTCTCTTATGAACACACGTCATTGAACTTGTAAAAAAAACCACGTAATTTTCACCTAAAAGCAAAACCGTTCCCAAGGTTTTTATCTTGATTCAGATTTTTGATAGGGCTGCCAAGGGCCAGATAGAATCGTCAGCAGTTAGATTCACTGTTAACCATCTCAGGGGATCCCCCCACACTCAGTGTTCATGAGAAGAGATGATTCATACCAATTTTCTGTTTAAAAAATTCTCTGCATTCATTTCACAAGATGCCCTGGCATTACCGCTTTTCGGCTGCCAATTACAATTTAGGGAAGAAATTCCGTTTCCCCAGGACAAACTAGTGCTCCCAGAACTGGGAGAATAATATATACGTGCACAGCCATCAAGGAAACATGCCTCGGCATAACTGTGCAACGATTGAGTAACAGGCGCATTTATTGCGTTAAAAAAGATATGAAAATCTGGAAAGGCCCTTGAAGAGCACATTTTGTATTCATAAATGATCTGGAGTCAGGGGTTAACCACAAGGACACCAAGTTTACAGAAGACATTGCAAGGGCAGCCCCAAGAAGGCGGTGAAGAAATGCAAACCACCGTCTCCAAACTGGATAAATGAGCCATCGGATGGCAAATCACATATGAGTAAATGCACAGTAATGCAAATTGAGGCACCAAGTCCAGACTTCATATACATATATATTTGGGATCTGAATTGGCTAGGTTGACCCAGGAAAGGGACTGTGGCCATGGTGGATTTCCCCTCCTTTCCCCAGCTAAAAGAAGCAGTGTGGGAAAACAGATCTGAAACCATTAACAAGGTGGTGATAGTGGTTAGAGCAGGGATTCACAACGTGGTGCCCATGGGCACCGTGGCATCCACCAAGACTTTTATTGGGGACTGCCAAGTTTTTGTGGAAAGTGGGTGGGGCCAGACGAGGCTCCTGCCCAGCAGGGCTTCTGATTGGCCAGTGGAGAGCCAATTGGCTGTGCACATTGAAATAACTTGGTGCCACCACAGTGTTAATTTTAGTCTCTGTATCACCCTTTCCCACTGTATTTTTAAAAAAATTACTCCTCCTGTCCCCTGGACTTGTGCTTCTTCTGTATGAATGTGTGTGTCTCTCTACCGCACAGGGCGGCCTTTTTGTGGTTGTGCCCACCACCTTGTGTCAGAATTCTAAAAGTGCCCACAGGCTCAAAATGGTTAGGAACCCCTGGGTTAGACCAGAGGTGTCAAACTCATTTGTCACAAGGGCCGGATCTGACATAAATGTTGCTTTGTCGGGCTGGGCCGTGTCTGCCATAAAATGTAATGCCAGGTACCGAAGACACAAACTTTATAAATGACCCAGGCAGATCCAGTTGATACTATTTTTTAGTCAAAATACAAACAGAAGCTGTTAAGTATGCAACTCAACAACGATGTAAGTAACAAGTGAATCAGCTTTATTAAGAACGAGAAGATCACACAGCGACACACGACAACGAACAGTGGAGCACAGCTCCTTTTTAAACAATCTCGGGCTGGTGTAGCCACACCGTTACTTAGTTAAGGTCCGATCATAATACAGAGATAACAACCAATAAACACAGTTCCCTCCAGCACAGTTCTCTTACATCTGATTGGTTACAATACTGCTTCAGCCAATGGTATTGTTTCAGATTAGAATCCTGGCTGAGGTTCAAGTTTAACATGGTTTCTCTATGGTGAAGACACAACAGAAGCAATTGATTCCTAGGAATGAAAGCCATCATTTTCCCAGGGACTCCACAAAAGCCCCCATAAATGTATTTAATCATATGCAAGACTATTTCTCCCCCCAAGGGATACCATACTTGCCCCCTAGACATTTCCTTTCATTTCTTGACAGCTTTGACCACACACACCTCACCGTGTGCCCCCCTGAGCAGCCTCCTGCCTTCCCTCCCTCACACTAGTCGCTCACGGGCTGGATAAGAGTCCTGGACGGCCTGGGGCCTATGTTTGACACCCCTGGGTTAGACCGTCAATCTGGGACAGCCAAGTTCAGATCCCCATTTTGCCCTGAAGCTTGCTGGGTGTCCTTGGGCCAGTCATGCTCTCTCAAAATCCTCCTGTCCCCCATGCGTCTGGTTGACAGATGTCCTGAGGGAGTTCTGTACTTGGAACTTAATTCCCCTGAGTGCTGTGCTCAGGGAGGGGGCTTAAACCTCCTCTCCCTTGCGGTTTTACTGACTTGAAATGACCCCCCCCCCCCCAGGGAGCTGCTATTTTCCCCTTTCAGAGGTACATGTCAGGTTCTCCCCAATAGGAAAATTGCAGGGCCATTTCAGGTTGGGAAAAAGGTGGGAGCGAGAGGCTTAAGCAGCTTCATCCCACAAAATTCCCACAGAACGTCTGATCAACATGGGCCCATGGTGTCCTGGGGGGGGGGATATGAGGACCTTGTAACATGTCAGTCTGCCCTCAGCCTAACCTGCTTCATAGGGTTGTTGTGAACTGAAAAGGGGGGGAAAGGTTGCTCCGTAAGTCACTTTGAATTTCTCACACAAAGGGCAGGATAAGAATGTAGTAGAGATATAAATAGATTAAAGGAAAAGGAATAGGCAGCCTTTTCCTCCTGGCCTTTCCCCACCTCAGACTGGCAGTCTGCCCAGAGCTTCTGGTTGTTAAAAAAGAAATAAAACAAAGGAAAGAATCATAAAACTCCTTGTGATATCAAATCATAAATGTGGAGTAGCAGTGGGGTATTCCAGTTTGGTGTAGTGGTTAAGAGTGGCGAACTCTAATTTGGGAGAAGTGGGTTTGATTCCCCACTCCTCTACATGCAGCTGCTGGGTGACCTTGGGCAAGCCACAGTTCTCTCAGAGCTGCTCTCTCAAGAGCAGTTCTTGAAAGAGCTCTCTCAGCCCCACCTACCTCACAGGGTGTCTGTTGTGGGGAGAGGAAGGGAAAAGAGATTGTAAGCTGCTCTGAGACTCAGAGTGAAGGGCAGGGTATGAATTCAGTCTCTTCTTCTTCTTCTTGTAAAAGGGTGTTGTCATGTTAGGGGTTATTAGGATAGGAACTGATAATATAATGGCAGGTATCCTACAGCTTAGCAGTTCAAAGGCAAGAAATTGCAAGTAGATAACTAGGTATCACTTCAGTGGGAAGGTAACAGTGTTCCGTGCGCCTCGGCGTCTAGTCATGCTGGCCACATGATCACAGAAACGTCTTCGGACAGTGCTGGCTCTTCGGCTTGGAAACGGAGATGAGCACCGCACCCTAGAGTCGGATTCGACTGGCTTTCGAGCAAGGAAAACCCTTACCTTTACCTATCCTACAGCTGCTATATACTTTTTTTAGTATGGGTGTATGACCAGTCGGCACCTGAATACTGTGTACAGTTCTTATTGCTCCATCATCCAAGCAAGGACATTGCAGACTTGGGAAAGCAGGGGTGAAAGGTAGACCAAACTGATCCTCCCGATGAGGAAGGGCCAGAGCGCTTGGGGCTTCTTGGCTAACATGGCCTAAGGACAGGGAGGATGAGATAAATGCTGTCCAGACGAACATGATTTGTAACCATTTCCCCTTCCTCTCATAATAACAGAACCAACCTTGACCCTTTCCTATAATTAACACATGGAATACCTATTTCACATTATTAACTTAACGTATGGAATTTACCTCAGGCTTTGGTAATAGCCACTCGCTTAGATGGCATTTAAAATGTACAGATGGGGATCCCGGGATTCTTTTCTAGCTTGCCTGATAATCCCCTTCCCTTCCTCTCCCCACAACAGACACCCTGTGAGATAGGTGGGGCTGGGAGAGCTCTTTTGAGAACTGCCCTTGAGAGAACAGCTCTGAAAGAATGTATGACTGACTCAAGGTCATGCCAGCTGGCTGCATGTGGAGGAGTGGGGAGTCAAATCTGGTTCTCCCAGATTAGAGTCTGTGTTCCTAACCACTACAGCAAACTGCCTACGACAAATCCCAGTCTCAAGTGAACATCTTAAACAGGATGCTTATCAAACCTCTGATGGACTACCAGACATGGTTGCCAGGTAGTATTCAGCTTTGTGACCTGTAAATTGGGCAGGCCCACTGTAAACCATGACTGCTAAATGGAACCTGAATGTTCAGGAGCAGTATACCTCCAGGTATCAGAAGCTGGGACCAATTAACAGGGGAAAGTTACTTTCTTCGTGATCTGCTTGCAAGCATCCCGGATTAAGTTACTGTTGGTGACAGAATCCTAAAACAGATAGATCCGGTTCTCATCCAGCAAGGCAAGGCATATCTTCTTATTTTCAAACAAGGTTGATTTGTTTGAACCAGGACAATTTTAAATATTTTTTAAAATCATATTTACATCACTTGAGAGGAGGGAGCCAATTTAAACCAACATTCTCCATTGTTATTTAGGTACTTTTTCAATAAAAAGTGCATAACTAATTTGTTGCTTTAGCCATAAAGGAATATTATTCTCAGCCTGAACAGCCTTAATATAGTTGCAGAAGGCTGTATATCTGTCTCTTAAATATACAGCCATATTCTTACTACTTTAGAATGTGATATACAATGTATGGCTTCTTTTTAGATAGCTTTATGCTCATGAATCCAAACCCTTTCACAGCCTGCAACCACGACAGGTTTTCTGGATGGGAACAGCGCTAAGAAGTTCCTTCTTTCCAGTATCCCTTTCAGTTTTATGTCTCCCCTTTCTCCTTTAACTGCACTGCCGCACTCCCACCCCACAAAACTAAGGGGTAGTATTAGTCAGAATAATAGCAGCTGATGGTTACTGCCCAGATCAGGAAGGAAAAAAGACCACCCAAACAGATCAGTGGGTGAGATTTCAGAGGGCTTGCCAGCCCCCCACCCACCCACCGCCCTAAGACACAGCATACAAAATAAGCTATTGCATTATCTGATAGATATTTCCCCCCAGATTTTTCTTTACCTAGAAAAGAAGCCATTCGTAAATTCATAACTGGGTCACGTGTTCCGTCTGAAGAGATTATTTGTTTGCACAGAGTTCAGATTTTATTTGAAACCTTGTTTCTTTGAGGGGGAATTTTTTTGAGAGAGAAATCCGTTGCGGCTGAACTTGAAGCTTGTTTTGAAAATCCATTAAACATTTCATTAAAAGAAACACTTACTTTTTTATCCCCTCCCACCCTATTCCAGATTGCTTCAGGTGCCTCATGTAAATTGTCCAGCTAGCCAGTTAAGATCTGCTCCCCACCAGAGCCCTGTGCCCCGACCTGCAGAGATGAGGTGGGTGGCAAACTAGAGACAGGGCATTTTCTGTGGAGGCACCTTGCCTTCGGAGTGCCTCCCCTTCTGCCCAGCACTTATCATACTGTCCTTTCTCATGCTAGGCAGAAGAGCGCTGGGTATCTGATGCTATCTCCTCAGAGATGCATTTGGGGGTGGAGGGACAAAAGGGTCTGTATGACACCAACAGGGGTCATTTCCTGCAGGAGCACACAGGAGCGGAGCTCCGGCAGTAAAGAGCCCTGGGAGCGGGCACATGCAACAAGCCCCACCCCCTGCTCCCAGCAGCCCTCAGTCAGAGCAAGAAGCAGCCAGGTAAGCTGCAGAGCCCCCCCCCCCGCCCACCCTGGTTCAAAACAGGCCAGTGGCACCCTTAAGACCAAGTTTTATTCAGGCACAAGCTCTCCCTCCTCTGCGAGATCTGCACGTTCCCCCCCCCCAATAGCTACCAATCCAAAACAGTCCAGTAGAGCCTGAGCGGTGGGTGTTGCCTTCTGACACACTTCCGGTGACGTCAGGGGTGTGTATGGCATATGCAAACGAGTTATGCTAATGAGTTATGCTAATGAGCTCCTGCACCTCTTTTTCTACGAAATGACCTCTGACCACCAACAAGGGAAAGACTCACCTTTCCTCCCTTTAATTCAGAGTGGGCATTAGCTTGTCACCCCCTGAGGGGCCAGGTGGGTCTTTTCCCCATCTGGTAGATTGGCATTAGCCTGGGTGAGTTTTTCGCTTACTCTGCTGGGAAAAGGGCAACGGGTTATCCAATGGTTTTGGTGATGACTAGCCATTGGTATTGCATGTTGGCAGTAGCAGTGCGGGTCAAGCTGACTGAATGGTAGACAGTGCAGCTTAGGTGAGCACCCTGGGGCATCGTTTGGGTGGTGAAGGGTTAACCCTCAGACCAGGTCTGGGGCCTCAGTGCCTGCGTGGACCTGGGGCAGGAAGCCCTTGAGTGGGTGTCATCATCCTTGACCCACGTAGCCCCTGCGGCTAGGGGGACAGGAAGTGGCAGACCTCTCTTGAGCATGAAGGCTTGGCAAAGTGGAGCCTGAACCGTAGGTATGCAACAGCTACAGTTCATGGCTCGGAGTTAAGGTGGTGGTCTCCCCTATAAATCCAGGGATGTGTAAACAAGAGGAGGCCTGATTCTTCCACATTCCACCAATGTTCCACACACACTATGTCCAGGTTTGGAAGGGGGTTTTGGCCTATGGGCGCCGCAGGTCCCCTTTGATCAATGTCAACAAATAAATAAAATTGGCCTTTTTATTACCCAACGGAAGGTATTGGCTCTCCTTATTTTGGGTCGGCATGCAAAAGGGTTTCTATCTTTTTAGCTGTTTTATGCTCTTCTTCTAGTCTGTGGTCGGTTTTATGGATATTCAGCAGCCATTTTCTCCAGAAGAACTGATCTCTGTAGTCTGGAGATCAGTTGTCTTCAGGGCTTTTTTGGTAGAAAGAGCCCAACTGGAACTCATTAGCATATTAGGCCACACCCAACATCAGAAACTCATTAGCATATTAGGCCACACCCCTGACAGAACAGCAGGAAGTTGCTTCTGATATGTGTTTCTTTCTCCCCTATTAGGATTAGGTATTTATATGCTGAACCACAGGATTGTTGTTTTTAAATGATATTTTAGAACTTCTGAATGTATTATTAAATTATATATGATATTTTGTATAAAAAAAAAGAAAGAAAAAGAACAGGCCGGGGAAGGCACATGGAGCATTTAAATGCCTCCCCGATCCTTCCAGGGGGGCCCCTGGCCCGCCCGCCTCGGAGTCATCAGGGGTGGGTCACTCTCCAGGCCTTCCCTGTGTAGCCACGCATGCAGAGGGTTTGGCTGTAGTGGGCGTGGCCAACTCTGAAGCCAGCTGGAACTCTTACCTTTAGTGGAGTGAAGGTGGCCGGGGAAAGATGGCTGGGAGAAAGACTGGCTGGGGAAAAGATGTGCCAGTGGGCATAGTTATAGCCACAAGCACAGATGGCTTTAAAAGGGGCTTAGACAGAATGATGGAGGATAGGTTACACATGATGAATAAAGGAAATCTCCATGCTAAGAGGTAGTAAACCTCTGAATACCAGTTTTAGGGGGCAACGTCAGGTGAAGGCCTTAGCCGCCATATCCTGTCTGTCAGCCCTTGAGGGCAACTGGTTGACTATTGTGTAAAAAGCATGCTTGACTGGATGGTCTTGTCTGATCCAGCAGGGCACTTCTTATGTTCTTATGTGTGCATGCAATGTGCACTTCCTGTCTACTCTTGGGCAGCTGTCTGTGGCTAAGCTTCCATACATCAGAGCCACAAGATAGCACAAAGCATAGAACAAGACTTTACAACAAACAGGAAGTTGCTGCTGATATGTGTTTCTTTCTCCCCTTTTAGGATTAGGTATTTATATGCTGAACCACAGGATTGTTGTTTTTAAATGATATTTTAGAACTTCTGAATGTATTATTAAATTATATATGATATTTTGTATAAAAAAAAAGAAAGAAAAAGAACAGGCCGGGGAAGGCACATGGAGCATTTAAATGCCTCCCCGATCCTTCCAGGGGGGCCCCTGGCCCGCCCGCCTCGGAGTCATCAGGGGTGGGTCACTCTCCAGGCCTTCCCTGTGTAGCCACGCATGCAGAGGGTTTGGCTGTAGTGGGCGTGGCCAACTCTGAAGCCAGCTGGAACTCTGTTCCTGCCCAAAAATAGCCCTGGTTGTCTTTCTGGGAGATCTCCAGGCCAGCCCTAGGTTGGGAAATACCAGGAGATGTTGGGTGTGGAGCCTGTGGAGGGACCTCAGCAGGGTACAAAGCACCCTCCAAAGCAGCTATTTTCTCCAGGGGTACTTTTCTCTATTGTCAGGAGATCAATTGTAATAGCAGGATATCGCCAAGTCCCACCTGGAGGTTGGCAACCCAACCCTAGCCCAGTGGTTGCGACTTTGGGTTTTATTCAGGGGGGAAATGATGGCTTGTTTTGTTTTTATATTGATAGTTCATTATGAATTTTTGTAACTGTTTTTCTCTGTAAGCCACCTCACGCAGGACTCTGGAGAGGTGGCATATACGTTTCCTAAACAGATTAAAAATTACAAGAATAAGCCAAGTGTATATGCCATGAACAGGCATGAGGTGGGTGGGCACACCAAACTAATTTATTCAATTTGACTTGGAGGGGAATCCATTCCTAAGTTCCAACTACAGCAGTCAGCTAAACCCAAAGTGATAGAACAAGTCATTAATCCTCTGGTGCTGAGTGCTTTAAGTTATCTAGTTGAATTATCTATGATCTACAATTCTATTCTACCCCTCAAAGGGAACACATCTTCCCCCACCTCCGTTTTATCCTCACAGGGACTCTGTGAGGTAGGTTAGGCCAAGTGTGTGTGACTGAGCTAAGGCCACCCAGTGAGCTTTGTGGCAGAGATGGGGTTTGTACCCAGAGACTACCCCGTCCTAATCCGATACTCTGTTACCTCACACTGACTCTCACACTGAGTTTGACAGCCCAACTGGATGTGATTAATTTCTGTCACGAAACCGTGTATCAAATTGGAAACAGAAATTCAAAGCCGCCTTAAAAGAATGCGGGACTCTCTACACACACACTCAGAGAGGAATTGGAAAACATTTAGGTTTCTTTACCAGCAACACCCCCTCTATACACACACAGCTGTACACCCCTTCCTCCCTACAGATTAGAAAACACCCTCTTTCCTCGCTCTTGAATCTAGTCAGACCAGCGGAGCTGCTCTCCGTGAGCTGTTGAGAAACAATGGGGCTGACAGAAGATGAGTCATCCCTAGGGGTGTGAGGCTGCATTAAAAAAAATTCCAGAGGAGATGTCCGTGGGAACCAGTTACATAAACTTAAGGGCAATTTTATATGTCTGCCAGTGTTAAACAAAAGCCTTTAGTCCGGCCTTGTATGACGGAAGGCTGCTTCCAAATGGGGAGGATTCCCCATTGTAGATGGAAATGTCTCTGGGAACACAGAGGTGTTCATAGGGGCAATAGAGTGCCCCCATGCAAGGGCATTGTCCATATTTTCTGTACTACCTTCTTTGGCCAGCCACTCCAGCTTTTCACCAGCTTTAAAAATAAATAAATCAGTGGTAGTTATATCACTACCCTGACTTAGCCCAGTCTCATAAGATCTCAGAAGCTAAGCATGGTCAGCCCTGGTTAGTATTTGGACAGAAGACCACCAAGGAAGTCTACGATAGTAACACAGAGGCAGGCCGCGGCAAACCAACTCTGAACATCTCTTGCCTTGAAAACTCTACAGGGTCGCCAGAAGTCATAGAATCATAGAGTTGGAAGGGACCTCCAGGGTCATCTAGTCCAACCCTCCGCACAATGTAGGACTTTCACAAATACCTCCCCCCCACACACACGCACACAGTGACCCTTGCTCCATGCCCAGAAGATGGCAAAAAACCTCCAGGATCCCTGGCCAAACTGGCTGGAGAAAAACTGCTTCCTGACCCCAAAGTGGCGATCAGCATTTCCCTGGGTGTGTAAGAAAGGGCCACAAGAACTAAGCACTCATGCAACCTTTCCTGCCCTCATTTCTCATTATCTACCTAATGTATGTATTTTTGAGCTGGGCTTTGACCATAACCATTCATTCATGCATCCTTAAACAAATAACTTCCTGCCCTCTTTAAGTAAGCCTGCCATACTCAACAGTCTTGGTCATTAAAGGGATCCCCCCCCTGCCGCCCCTGGAATCATTAAAGCATAAAGAAGATCACGCTTATGCAAAATCTACCCTGAACTGGAGGCTAGCACTCTTGAGTGGGTTCTGCCGGGAAGCTGAGTTGGAGGAGCAGAGATCAGAACACTTCTGTTTCAGGTGGGGAGAGTACTTGCTGACATCGATTCCCCACCACACACACACACACCCCGTAAAACCAAAAAATTCCCTATTATAAAAGCAAATTCTTTTTATTTAAGTGTTAGCGATGTCCCATTTACGAAAGCCGTACGTGGAACAAAACAGTGCTTCAGGTGGGAGGGAGCCCTTGCTGGCCCCATCCTGACTGGGGTCATTGGACTCAAACAGGAAGGAGATCCAAACTCATCACCTCATTATTCAGATTCTTCAGGCTGCGCTCAAATATTCTCACCCAAAATGTGGAAAGAGTCGGTTTAGGGCATCCTTAAAGACAGGGTTGCCAGCAAGGGTGTAGACTTTCCAATTTCCCGGGGGGGGGGGGGGGGGGGGGGGGCCAGGGGTAGACTTTCCAATTTCCCAGGGGGGCTGGGGCTGGGCCAGAGGCATTGCTGTGCTAGAAGCAAGGGTGGCTCCCGGGGGAGGCTGAGCACCTTCCTGAAAATTTCGGCGGGGGCTGAAGCCCCGCCGCCCCCACGAAGATTATGCCTGGGGCCTGGGGATCTCCCGCTTTCACAACTGACCCCCAGCTCCCCTGGAGAAAATGGCTGCTTTTTGAAGGGTGGACTCTATGGCATTGTACCATGCTGAGGCCCCTCCCCAAACCCCGCCCTCTCCCGGATCCACCCCCCAAAGTCTCCAGGTATTTTCCAACCCAAACCTGACAACCCTACTTAAAGATTTGTTGAAATACAAGCTTTTGTGGGCAATGGCCCTCTTAGTCAGGTGCACAAAATGTGTTTTCTGTCAGGAGAAATACACACACGAGGGTAGCCAGCTATGGCTTGAGAAATACCTGGAGATTTGGGGGGTGGAGCCTGGGGTGGGAGGAGTTTGGGGAGGGGCAGGCCCTCAGTGGGATATAATTCCATAGAATCCACCCTCCAAAGAAACCATTTTCTCCAGGGGAACTGTCACCTGGAGATGAGTTCTAATTCCAGGTGATCTCCGAGCCCCACTTGGAGGTTGGCAGCCCTAGCACACACAGCAGAAGGAAAGAACTGTTGATACCTTTTGAATTTCAGAGCCCTTGTTCACTTTTTTTCTTTCTTTCACTCTGCTGTGCACATATTTCCGTTCATTGAGAATCCATTTTGTGCTCCAGACAAAGTGGGCTACAGCCCATCAATAAAGGCACCCTTTTTGGGTTTTGCTGCAACAGACTCATCCATCCAGCCCACTGGAATCTGACTACAAAAGAGGGCTGTTTTTGATGAGGGGAGGGGTCATTGGTTAGATTCCCAAAACACCCTTGTCTTCCAAAAATCCCTTCATGACTTCTGTCTTTGTGGGTAGCTCCTTCCCCAGATATAGCAGGGCCTCCCTACACATGTACACAGTTCCGTGTGCCACAGGTTGCCCTTCGAAAATTTTTCATGTCAAACTGATTCTCTTCCCCTCCCCAATATTCTGCCCACAGAGAAAAAATCTCACATTTTTTAAACTCTCCTGGTTACAAAATGCCTTGTTGTTGGGTGAGGCCTTTGCCCTTCTGAGGGCAGAGGTGCTGTCGACTTCTAGGGTTGCCAGCCTCCAGGTGGGGCCTGGGGATCTCCCACTTTTACCACAGATCCCCAGCCGACAGAGATCAGCTACCCTGGAGAAAATGGCTGCTTTGAAGGGTGGACTCCATGGCATTGTACTATGCTGAGGCCCCTCCCCTCCCCAAACCACGCCCTCTCCTGGCTCCACCCCCAAAGTCTCCAGGTATTTTCCAACCCAGACTTGGCAACCCTATCGACTTCACTGGAGGCCCTCTACAGTCAAACAAGGCCTGTCCCCAGTTCGCTTTCTCTTGGGTTTCAGCCTACCGTTCCCACTGCTGCATGAGGCTGTGCTGGGGGAATTCTAGCGCCTAAAATGCTGTACCGTCTCATGAGAGATTTTCCCCTGTTGCTGGGTCCAATTTACAACCCCCTTGGTGCCCGTCAGTCTGGTGTTGGGACTAGCCAGCATGGAATTTCACTTAATCATCGTCATCCGCTGGGCCACAGCGCTGCCTGCAGAACATGACGATCCTGCCCGTAAAAGATAGGCTGGGGATATTACAGTCTCTTCTTTCACTTCCCCATTGCCTGAGAACTCTGGGCTTTTGTTGGTCAACAATGCAGAAAAATGCAACGGGGACTTCCTCCTTTTCAGAGTCCATTCCGTAACACAGCCCAAGCAATACATAAGAAATGTGCTGCCCAGTCTTGTGTGTGTATAGCTGGAAGAAAATTCAGTAGGGCTTGCTCCCAGGTAAGTATGCACAGATTTGTGTCCCTGAGGAATCTCAACTGTCCTTCATGGCATCTTGGCTCCCATAAGAGTGAGTAGCTGCAGTGCCAAAATAAAAAAGGGCTCTGGGAAAGCCTCTGCTGTGCTCATGCTGGGGAAATACCTGGAGATTTGGGGTGTGGAGCCTGGGGTGGGAGGGGTTTGAGGAGGGGCAGGCCCTCAGTGGGATATAATCCCATAGAGAAGCAGCCATTTTCTCCAGGGGAATTGTCACCTGGAGATGAGTTCTAATTCCAGGTGATCTCCAAAGAGCCCTTTGCCTGTGCGTCTGCTCAATGCACAATGTGAACCTCAAACCATACCTGATAAGGATGCTAACAACCTGGATAAAAAAGGTCCCTCCCCAATAGAGGCTTAATAGGATGTGTGGTGGAAGGAATTTTTTAATCAGATCTCTTTCTCTGCCCACTGACCCAGTCAGGCCAGGGCAAGGAAACATTTCCTGAAGCCTCCAGAATTTTCCTTCCTGAAGCCTCTCTGGTATTTGGTTCCTCCAAATCTCTATTCCCTGCTTGGAGAAGGGGGGAGAACTTGACCTACCAATTATCTCTCCTGCTTGATCTATTAGCATTTGTATGAATGTAAGCTGGGAAGCAATTGGACTGCTTTCCTCCCTTTCTGCCTGTTGTCTGCCCAGAAGGGAAAAATACATTTACAACTCAGAGTGAAAAGCTCTAAAGAAAAGAGGCATTTCTTCACAGGATGTTATTTACCAGGTGATTTTATTTAACTCCATGCCCTGGAAATGTTCAGCTGCCCATTTCTACACATCAAGCCTCTGATAACGGTGACAAGTCCTTTTGTTTAAACTAAGAAGAAGAAGAAGAGAAGAAGAGAAGAGATTGGATTTATACCCCGTCCTTCATTACCCAAAGGTGTCTCAAATCGGCTTACAAACTCCTTTCCCTTCCCCTCCCCACAACAGACACCCTGTGAGGTGGGTGGGGCTGAGAGAGCTCTGACAGAAACTGCCCTTTTTCAAGGACAGCTGTGCCAGAGCTTGTGACTGACCCAAGGTCACATCAGCAGCTGCAAGTAGAGGAGTGGGGAATCTAACCCGGTTCTCCCAGATTAGAGTCTGGTGACAAGTCCTTTTGTTTAAACTAAGGTCTGCTCCAGTCACATAGAATGGGGAGCTTAATGAGAAGTCAGCCAAAGCCTCCGTTCTGCTGATGCTGGTGAGGAATAAAGAGCCCTTTGCCCATATGTTTACTCGATGGGCAATGTCAGCAGGCCTCAAACTATATGGGGCAGTGACGAGCCCTTTTGTTTAAGCCAAGATCTGTCCCAGTCTTGTAAAATGGGAACACATAATGAGAATGCAGCCAAAGCCCCTCTTGCTACTCAGGACAGTGCTGATTATAGAGCCCTTTGCCCACCTGTCAGCTGAATGCAGCAGTATGAGTTAGGCTATGATTATGTAGTCTAAACGTGGGTCTGATCCAATCATATATTAGTGGCTTCTGATTCTTAGAAGCACACGGGCAAGAGGAACTGAACCCTTCTGCACCCACCACTTAACCTCCCTGTTGTCTCTCTCCCCAAGCACTTTTGCAGACTTCCTCTATTCAGCTAAGAAGAAAAGTGCCTAAGGGTGTGGGAGAGGGAGGTAAGCTGCAGGTGGAGAGATGGCAAAGTATCCCTCATTTCACACACTCCTACAAAAACCAGGGCTACATATACTTCCCGTTCATTTCAAACTGGGCAAAGTGGTTTCAACAAATGGGTATTCCACTGGGATAACTAATTTGGTTCATATCCGTATACAGTACATACTCGGTGGACAATGTAAGTTTGAAACTATATTTGACAGTGACAAGCCATGTGTGTGTGTGCATGCAAGCGTATGTGTGTAAAGCTTAACTGTTCACTCCCAATTTCTTGTATCATGGCTTACACCAAAGCCTCCAATGCAGCTCATGCTAGGGAGGAAGGGGTTAAAGAGCCCTTTGCCCATATCTGCTCACGGTCTCAGTGTGGTGGCAAACCTGTTAGTTTAAACCTGGCCCTTTCTGCTCACATAAAAGAGAATGCATCATGAGGAGTCAGCCAAAGCCTCTGTTTCTGTACACACTGGGGTGGAGGTGGTTAAAAAGCCCTTTGCCTATAGGTCTTGTCAATGTGGCAGTGTGAGCCAGTGGCTGAAGACAACACTAGATCCTAAACCCTTGACCAATTCACAATATTTATGAGCCAATTTGGTGTAGTGGTTAAGTGCGCAGTCTCTAATCTGGGAGAACTGGGTTTGACTCCTCCACTTGCAGCTGCTGGATGACCTTGGGCAAACCATAGTGCTGTCAGAGCTGTTCTGGAAAAAGGAGGTCTCTAGAGAGCTCTCTCAGCCCCACCGACCTCACAGGGTGTCTGTTGTGAGGAGGGGAAGGGAAAGGAGTTTGTAAGCCACTCTGAGACTCCGAGTGAAGAGCGGGGTATAAATCCAATCTTTTCTTCTTCTTTCTTCTCTTCATGTATACCCTAGGGTTCCTGTTAAAAATTAACTGCTAGCCACCCTCAAAAATTTATTTATCTTATTACACCAATTCTATCCTGCCTTTCCCCATGGCTCAAGGCAGCTTACAGTACATAATTGAAACCAGGGCTATTTTTGGGCAGGAACGCACAGGAACGGAGTTCCGGCTGGCTCCTGAGTTGGCTACGCCCAGCAGGAACTCAATAGCATAACAGGCCACACACCCAACAGCAGAAACTCATTAGGATTGGTTACATTAGGGGTGTGTGGCCTAACATGTAAAGAAGTTCCTGCTACAAAAAAAGCCCTGGGTTTTGACAACAAACAAGGTAAACAGAATAACATGTGGGGTGTGGCCTAATATGCTAATGAGCTGCACTGTCAGGGGTGTGGCCTAATATGCTAATGTGTTTCTGCTGTTGGGTGTGGCCTATTATGCTAATGAGTTCCTGCTGGGCTTTTTCTACAAAAAAACCCTGATTGAAACACTAGAGAACAATAAAACCCAAAGCCCCCTCCTAATAAAATGCCTGTGTATTAAATATTTTCAAAAGGGTCCTCACTGCTGGAACGTAGGCTGAATGAAAGGAAAAAGAACACTGAGGGAAATAATCACATGAAGCTGCCCGACACTGATTCAGGCCGGTGATTCTTCAAGGTCAGTATTGTCCACTCAGACAGGGAGTGGCTCTTCCACGTCACCTGCCGCCTGGTCCTTGTAATGGCAGTTGCTGGGGATTGAACTTCAGGCCTTGTGCCTGTCAAGTAGATGCTCTACCACGGAGCCATGGCCTTCCCACAGGGTAGTGATGCTGTCCCTTTATTGTCATAAAGTTTTCAAACTTCACATCAGGCTGGGTGTTTGGTGCAAAAACTGGGGAAGGGGGGAGAAATATGACGGGAAAGCCCCAGATCTGTACCTTGTAGAAGCCTTAAAATGAAGAGGCCACAACAGCAGGGAGGGCGGGGTATAAATCAAATCAATCAATCAATCAATCAATTAATAATAGTAACAATAACAACAACAACCAAAGGGGTGGGGATGCCCCTGCATTTCTTTCAAAAAGCTCTGATCTACCTGAAGCGCTCACTAGAAATGGACAATAAATGTAACCAGAGAAAAAACAGGCATATTCTGCTATGTTTATATGGGCTGCCTTTTATTTGTATTACGTTTTCAGTTGACGTCTGTTAATATTTTAGCTGTTATCTGCCTCGGGACTGCTTGGCAGCAAGAGGAGGCATATAAATTTCGCAACAACAACATCACCATTACATAGCGGAATCAGCCCTGGCAAAGCAGCCTGAGAATATTCGCTTCAGCTTTCGTATTTGAGGGAGGTCTATCAATGGCCTTTAGGATTAAATGGCGCCTCCATGTTTAGAGGCAGTAATGCTATGAATACCAGTACTGGCAGGTAACAACAAGGGGAGGCCTTGGTCTCCTGAAGACACCCATGTTTGTTTTTTAATTGATGGCCAACTATACATGACACTGGGATTCCGTAACTGGATATCCTGAGGTGTTAGTAAAGGTAAAGGTTTACACACACACACTCATGCACGCCCCGCCAGGCCCGGGCGGGGGACGGGGAGCCTCCCGGCCGGGAGTGACACAACAGGCCCCAGATCGCCAGCCTATGCCGGGCGGCTGCTGCAGCGGCTTTTGCACCTGGCGCCACTGCCAGGGCTGCACTGAGCCATGCCGAGGAGGAAGAGGAGCTTCCCGTGCCGCCCGGTTAGGGCGGCAGCGGGGGGCTTTTGGGGGGCGGGGTGCAGTTTGGCACCCCTGAGGGCCAGCATGCCCTAGGCGAGCACAGACCTTCCAGTCTGCAATTCAATGTCTTAACCACTTGAGCCCTAAAAGAACACTTCCTATGGATATGGATTTGGACCATAGGGTTGCCAGCAGGCCTGAAGAAAAATTACCTTTGGAGGCTTCATGAGCTGTTTGTTATTTCCCAGGTGATGTAATTTACCTTCACGCCCTGAAAAGCTTCCACTGTCCCTTTCCACACGTCAATCCTGTATTAAAGAGATGGGGCATTTTTCTCTAGACTTATTTGCATCCGTAGCCCATGGTGCTGGGACAGGGGGGTAGATTAACTCTCCTCTGTGCTGTTTCCCGGGCCAGATTTGCCCTTTAGTGATGGGGTGAGGGTGGGGGGAGAGATATGCCTGGATCCTATCTGAAGAAGTGAGCAGTGACTCACGAGAGCTCCTACCCTGCCACAAATTTTGTTAGTCTTTAAGGTACTACTGGACTCTTGCTCTTTTCTACTGCTACAGACAGACTATCAGGGCTACCCATCTCAGTCTATCTCCATCTGGATCCTATCCGTCTCC
>NW_015165317.1:36510-38720 GCF_001447785.1 Gekko japonicus
TCTTAAAGTAGCTGAAGATATATGTTTCAAAATCAGTAGCTCCCCGCCCCCCTCGGTTATAATAAAAGAATTGGGAGATCAAGTATGGACCTCCCAGCTGAAGAAAATGGGCACTTTCCAACAGACACATCTGTGATCCAGATGGTATGAGAGTTAGATCTAGTCCAGCAGCACCTTGGAGAAAGGAGTTTTAGGGTGTAAGTGGTCAAAAATCAAAGCTCGCTCCTTACGCCCCGGGGGAAGGAAATGGACTTCCTGCAAAATCCCCTCAGAAGGCAAGTTTTTGGTGGTTCTTTGCCCTTCCAGAATGCCTCACAGGCCACCAGACAATAACATTTACATGGAATATATACAGAGACCTGCTGCTTCTTTTCACTGTGAGTGAGGTATGTGAAATCATTTTACTAGCCACTGAGTAGGGGGGGCTGAAGGCTCCCAAATTCACCCCCTGGCAACTCCAATTAAAGGGTCTATCCAGGTATCAGGTGTTGGGGAAGCCCTTTCTCTGCCCAAGAGCTGCTGCCAGCCTGAGTAGGCAAGACTGAGCCAGATAGACCAAGGGTCTCTGACTCAGTACAAGGCAACTTTGTATGACTCAAATTTAGTAGGAAGTTGTTGTCAGCCAAGGCCTTTTCTCAGAAAAGAAAGAAATCCCTCCTTTTTTCATGATGGAGAAAGTAGGGGTGAGGTGAAAAGGGCAGTGAACTTCTGACATATTTCCAAGGGAACAGAGGTTGTGTTTGCCAACAAAACTGCACAGGCATGTTAAGGGTATTAGTGACATAAGCAACAGCATGACCTGAAGAGGAGGCCGATACAAACGCTAACATTGCATCAGGAGTCAGAGTTCAGGACATGGGCTTGCCCATAAAGAGATATTTTTTTAAAAAAAAATCGAACAAAATCACACCTGACAAAATTGTAGGCAGCCGTGTTGGTCCATTTGAAAACTTCCAACACAACCATTGTGTAAGACCTCTTATGAAGACTGAATCAAATGTCAGAGATCAGTGAGCAAGCATTCGGATTTCCCAGAACTCTTCATCTCACGGGCTGTATTGTCCAACAGGCAGCCTGATGAAGAATTCTGAGGAAAACTTGCATGCTAATTTGTGACGCACAATATAGAAGTTATGGACTCAGGCATGTTATCCTGAATCTGTCACCCCCTTTGAACATACACACACAAAGAATTCTGGGGAATTCCTTCTGAGGATTTTATGTCACTTGTTACCCTGGAATACCAGCTTTGTGATTCACATCAACCTCAATATTTACACATTTGAGGGATTAGATGAAAACTATGGTATGCCCACTAACGTGAGTTCCCAAATCCACATATGCTGAAGTGACATGAATGTAGAAGGGAGAATTTGCAGATGATCAGTGGGTTGCAAAGGTGTACCCCAACGCCAAGCCTCTGGAAAGAGGGCAAGGCTCTCAAACCCTACTTTGGCCCTGGTCACACGGGCAGGAAACTGCAGGGGAGAACCATGGCTGTTTGCCCTGGGGCAAACTACTGCACAGTTACTCGATCAGACCTCCTGTGGAGGTCCTGTGGAAATACCATGGAGGTTCCATGGCAAGGGAGAGGTGCTAATCACAGGACAAGCCGGCGCACAACGAAGAAGCGTGCGCCGTGGCAAACTGTTTTTGTGTGTGTGTGTACACGACGAATGCGCATGCTCCGTTGGGTACGTGTGCGCATCCACAGAGACGTGGACAAAAAAACCCACCTTATTTGCAAGGGGACATGGGCGGGCGCTGGATGCCACCGGAAACGCGATCAGACGCCCGCCCTTGCCCCGCAGTTTCCGGAAACTAGTACCTCCGAGGTACTAGTTTTTTGCCACGCAGTTTCGGCTGGAAGCCTCGGTTGTGCCACGGGAGTGCTACGCTTCCCAGATGTGCTGGTGAGATCATGCCCGGAAACTCCACCTATTTTCCGTCTCACTTGTGTGGCTTCTGTTCCGTGTGACCGCAGCCTTTGTTTGGCAATGTTAATATATGAGGAGTGGAGGACATCTGCAAGAGAGAATCAGCAAATGAGTGTTTACCTAATTCTCATGCCACCAGCAGTTTTTCTAATGTCTCCTCCAGGCTGTTTTTCACAGTTTACCCTCTCTCCCCCAACCCTGGACCCAAGAATAGAAATAAACCAAAGCTAAGGGGGGGGGAGGACTTTCTGGGGGAAGAGGATGTAGAGGGAA
>NW_015165317.1:38733-48781 GCF_001447785.1 Gekko japonicus
GTGGGTGAGGAAAGAGAGAGCACTCAGAAGCGAGCAGAGATACTGATGTGGCCCTCAGGCTGAAAAATTTGACCACCCCCAAGGACCAAGTCCCACTTTAAGAAATCTTCATGCGCCCTCACTGCTGTCAACAGATTCTCTCATAAAAAATAATTCCCAAGAGCATTTGGACCCAGCTCACATCAGGACCACGGTAGCATGAGGAGAGGGAGTTTAAGCCTTCCCCTCCAACCATTTTATTTATTTATTATTTATTTATTAATTAGATTTATACCCCCCCAACGCCCTCCCCTCCTGAAATGACTCCTGGGAAAGGTCCCATAGACATTTCCCCAGCACTGCAAATTATGGCATCGAGGGCTGTTTCAGATCAGGAAAGTGGCCTGGGAGACGGCAAAAACCTTGGATGCAAACTGGACCTCTGTGTTCCTGGGAATTTTCTGAGAATGTGTGAAAGGAGCTATTTGAGCCAGTTTGGTGTAGTGGTTAAAAGCGCAGGCTCTAATCTGGAAGTACTGGGTTTGATCCCCCCCTCCACATCCAGCTGCTGGTGTGACCTTCGGTCAGTCACAAGTTATTTCAGAGGTGTTCTCTCAAGAGCAGTTCTGAAAGAGTTCTCTCAGCCCCACCTACCTCACAAGGTATTTGTTGTGGGGAGGGGAAAGGAAATGGATAGTAAGCCGCTCTGAGACTCCTTCAGGTAGTGAAGGACAGGGTATAAATCCAATCTACTCCTCTCCTTCAGAAATCAGAAGTGGCTAGCTCACTACAGAACGTTAATGTTCTTTGTTAAAGGGGTATGTGTATGAAAATCAGTTTGCTGGGAAGCAGCCAGTATGGGGTAACAGTCAGACCAAGGTTCACATCTGCCATCTCCGTTACATGGTGCTGTGAGGATAAAATGACAGAAGGGAGAACAATATACAACCCCCCTGAGCTCTGGAGGAAAAGGAAGATGGAAATGTAATAAACAGATAGATCACCAGTTGGAAGTGGTCACCACCACTGACTGACAAAACCATTATGCTTTTGACCGGATCTGGTTTCCCCCCAAGCTCTTGTAACACACACCCATTTCGTAGAAAACTAGACCTATTGCCTCTATTCAAAATAACCCTCCCACACATATTTCTGCTGTTTGTAGCGATAGGCATATCAATGCCAGGTAAATATAAACACTTCATACATCAGATGGTGGTTTCTAGTCCACCCACGTTTATGCTACAATAAGCGTGGTGGTCTTTTAGGTGCCACAAGACGCTTACCAAGCAAAAGAATTACACGCCTCGCCAACCCTTTCTAGAATGGAAACCTCAGTGTGACCTTGAAACTGAGGTGGATGTGGGTGGGGAGTAGCCAAATATTGCTGGATCTTACACACCTCAAGAAGACACACCGGCTGCCAGCAGGGACAATCACACGGGAGAAGCTGCAATTTGAACCCTGAAATCATCCTGATTCCAGTCTAAACAATAAGCAACGCCAGATTTTCCCAGTGATGAAGCTGGGGCCTGGCTGTCAAGGCGGGAAATGCCTGCCTCACGTGGGTCAAGAATATTTTCTCCGGAGCCCGCTTGCAAAAGAACAAGTGATGTCGAAATCTGTTCATTATTTGCAGTTTCTTTTCCGCAATGATGAATCACAGAGAAAAATAAAAGTCACTCTTCTCCCCTCATTTTGCCCTACATTCATCTGAAATAATCAGCCACTCTCAGACCCCCTCCTCTGGCTTCCCCTCCCCTCCCCTCCCCTATCCTGCCCTCTCTGCCCTTAAAACTTCCTGCTGCCTTACCCCCTTTCTATCATTTGGCCCTTCGTGTCTACTATATCCCTGCCGACTGTGGAAACAAAGCCAAGCAGATCCCAAACATTGGTTCAGAAAAAGTGTATGTGCAGAAGGAGGCGGGAAGAGTGAAGAAAGAAAGGAGAGAGAAAGTTCTTTTCCGTTTGAGAACTGAAACAGCTAACCACAAGAATGCTGGAGCAGATGGCATGCTTTGCCTCCGGCTGTATTTTGTCTAATCAAGAAGCACTGACTTTGTGTCACTTAAGTAGTGTATGCATATTGGGAAAATATTATCCAAAAATTTAAAGACATAACAGGAATTTTAATTCCAAATACACCTGAGACTATTTTACTAAATCTGTGGCCGGAGTTAAATATCCCAGAAGATAAAAACGGAAACTGTCATTATTTGGGGAGGTAATTGATCTTGTATTAATGTAGCATGTGTATTGTTTTATATGTTAAATTTTTTAAATAGAAGAAATAAAAAATGTTTTTTTTAAAAAAGAATGCTTTAAACGCTGTGTAACGTCTGAGCATGGACAGAGTTCTCTGGCTCTGTGCCATTCTGGGTTTCTTTCCCTGCAACTGCTGGTTGTTTTTTTTAAAATAAAATGCTTCTAGCAGATCTGTTTCTGATTGTTATGTATCTGGTCTCTCACAAAGAGATGTGCACCCCAAGGCTTCAACAACTTCTTTATTCAGCCATTTTGGACATAACCTTCTACAGCAGGGGTCCCCAACCTTTTTTAGCCTGCGGGCACATTTGGAATTCTGAACCAGCATGGCAGGTGCAGCAACAAAATGGCTGCCACGGAAGGCGGAGCCAGCCACAAAATGATTGCCACAGCTTAACCTCAGTAACACAATGTAGATCCTTGTGGTGTGGTGACAGTTGGTGTGGAGTTGTTTTCTGTTGCCCCAGGAGGTCAGACCAGAACCAACGGGTTGAAATTAAATCAAAAGAGTTTTTGGCTAAACATGAGGAAGACCTTCCCGAAAGAGTGGTTCCTCAGAGGAACAGGCTTCCTCGGGAGGTGGTGGGCTCTCCTCCTTTGGAGGTTTACAAACAGAGGCTGGATGGCCGTCTGACAGCAATGCGGATTATGTGAACTTAGGCAGATCATGAGAGGGAGGGCAGGAAGGGTTGCCTCAGTCCTTAGTCCTTGTGGCCCTTTTTTACACACCCAGGGAAATGCTCAGGGCTATTTTTGGGCAGGAACGCAGAGGAACGGAGTTCCGGCTGGCTTCAGAGTTGGCCACGCCCACTACAGCCAAAACCTCTGTGTGCGTGGCTACAGAGGAAAGGCCTGGAGAGCAACCCCCCCCCAGTGATTCCAAGGCGGGCGGGCTGGGGAGGGCCCTAGAAGGATCGGGGAGGCATTTAAATGCCTCTCCATGCCTTCCCCGGCCTGTCCAAGGACCGGCTTGCCCGGGCTCCCCGCAGCCACGGGGTGCATGGTGTCTTGCCCGGCCCCCCCACAGCTGCTGGGTGCCCGGGCAAGCCAAGGGAATGCATGGGTGTGGCCTAATAGGCTAATGAGCTGTACTGTCATGGGTGTGGCCTAATATGCTAATGAGTTCCTGCTGTTGGGTGTGGCCTATTATGCTAATGAGTTCCTGCTGGGCCTTTTCTACAAAAAAGCCTTGGAAATGCTGATCGCCACTTTGTGGCCAGGAAGCATCTTTTCTCAAGGCCCGTTTAGCTGGGGATCCTGGAGGTGTTTTTGTCATCTTCTGGGGATGGAACATGGGTCACTGGGGGTGTGGGGGGAAGGTATTTGTGAATGTCCTGCATTGTGCAGGGGGTTGGACTAGATGACCCTGGAGGTTCCTTCCAGCTCTATGATTCTATGATTCTGTCTCTGTCCACCTTTTCTCCCCCCTTTGTGTGAAATGCCTTCCTGAGCATGTACACAACACCACAACTCCCTTCCTTCAGATCTGCCCTCAAGCTGTCTTTCTGTGCAACCTTGTAACTAATGCTCCCTCTAAGTGGTGGAGTCTTGTGAGCAAAAATTCTACTTTGTGAGCTACTGGCATTGGAGTTGTGAGTGAGCGATTAGGCTGCTGCATAAATTGGTTTGCTCTGGATCCATCCTTCCTGAGCTAAGACAAAAATGTGTGAGCTGGAGGTTAAAAAACTGTGAGCTAGCTCACACCCAACTCAGCTTAGAGGGAACACTGCTTGTAACCCCAAGATTCAATGTATATAATGGCATTCATCCCTTCAGGGTTTACCTTTCCCTGCCTCCGTTTTCATTCCCCATTCTCTGTTTTAGCATGCAAGTTCCTTAGAGGCAGAGACCTGATCCATGGAAGTTTGTGATTATTAGCTGAAGGACTGCCTTCTCCCATTCTGGAGAGCCAGTTTGGTGTAGTGGTTAAGTCCGTGGACTCTAATCTGGGAGAACTGGGTTTGATTCCCCACTCCTCCACTTGCACCTGCTGGATGACCTTGGGCAAGCCATAGTTCTGGCACAGAGTTGCAATCAATCAGTTCCAGGCATGCCGACTGCTCTTGTTCAAAACAATCCGGTATCACTTTAGTTTCTAAAAAGGACTAATTTTTACCTCTGAACAGAAAAGAGGCAAACACACATGAGGTACGATTCTATTAAGTGATTTGCAATGAATTTTTTGGTCATTTTCATCAGGAAGATTAAGAAGAGGAAGAAGAGAAGAGATTGGATTTATACCCCGCTCTTCACTACCCAAAAGTGTCTCAGAGCGGCTTACAAACTCCTTTCCCTCCCCCTCCCCACAACAGACACCCTGTGAGGTAGGTGGGGCTGAGAGAGCTCTGACAGAAACTGCTCTTTTTTCAAGAACAGCTCTTATCAGAACTACGGCTTGCCCAAGGTCATCCAGCCAGGTGCAAGTGGAGGAGTGGGGAATCAAACCCGGTTCTCCCAGATTAGAGTCCGCGCACTTAACCACTACACCAAACTGGCTCTCAGCTGTACGCATGTTTGCACCTTCCAGATGGAGAAGATCAGTGTCTCCAAACATGACTATGATATAATTTGGCAAAGAAAAAGTAAACTCATCGAATACAGGTTACTGAAGAGCTTGTAGGGTCGATAATTATATATGGTTCTGGAGATGGACTGTTGTATTGTTTTAAATAAAAGTCAATGTCAGATCATTTTAGATCAGTCATTCCCAAACTTTTCTCAGGCCATCACCCCCTTGGTTCCATTAATTCATCCCCAGTACTCCCCTCCCCTATAAAAAACATTTGCACAACCCATAAGGAAGAGAACAATTAAAAATGCAAAACAGTAACAATTAATTGCACGTTTCTTCAAAAATTCAGTTAAAACTTTTTTGTTTAATTTATTCAACAAAATTGATGAACTTGATCCGGCGCTAAGAGCTGTTCAGTGTCTGATAGTCATATAGCAGGAATCTTAGATGCCAGATTTATCAACTACTTCACTGTTCAATAAATTCTTCATGCGATGGACGGGTTTGATGAAGTGATGCCAGTTTCCCAGCATCTGGTTTAAAGCCACTTTTAGCAGGAGTTTTAAATTACCCTGTTTAGTGATCTGGAGTCAATTTCTTTGCTTGGAAATTAGTTGGATGCTGTAACTCCAGGGGGTTCTCAGCACACTTTCCCCCTCTCTACCTTTAGTTCGTCCTCTTCTACACAGAGGTTTATGACGCCCTCCACTTTAAACGCAAATACAAGTTTATTTAAAATAACACCGGGGGACAGGGTTGTATACAGGGAGTCAATCAGTTGTTCAGGCTTTCTTCTTAATTTTTTTTTAAACTTTGGACAGCTCTTAGGTCTTTTAGTTTTCAGCACAAGGTTGCCAAATACCAAAGTTTTAATCCAAAATTCCAAGAGAATTTGGCAACCTTGTGCTGAAAATTATTGTTGAACTCCCTGAGGAAGATTCTGAAACAGAAGGATATCTGGACCTCTGTTGGAGGAAGACAGAGCACATGTTATAAAGAGAATTTAAGGAGTCCTCCTTTTTGAATTTTTTATTTACAGAGGAGGACTATTATTAATTATAAGGTTGTACAATATCTTTTGAGATTCTATGGAGATGATATTTGATATTCTTATACTATGAATTGTGAATGATTAATTATGTATGAAGAAATCATTGTAATAATATTTTTCAAAAAATATAAAATTATTTATGATATGTTATAATCATCTGTGCACGGTATTTGTTGTATGTTGGTTTTCCTACTTACCGTGGGTCCTTGTTTGGTTTTGTGAGGTACCAAATTGCGGCAGCCACATGCTTCATGGGGGGAACAGGCGACTGCATCTTTGTGGCTTGGCGCTCCAGCGTGGGAGTCAACACCGACACGATTTCCATGAATGTTGCACGGGTCATTCGGAAGTGCATCAACCACTGCTCAGCACTCCACACACCGAGCACGAAATTTCCCCACCAGTCCTTGTTTTTTGGAAATACCCAATAGCGTTTTTTAAAACGCAAACCTGCAAGCGCATGCCACCTATGTCTCCTGCGGCAGGAGGAACGAGCGTGGGCGCTCACTGCATGCTTTGTCATTAGGGGTGATGAAGAGCAGGGACAGCTGAAAAGGCACTTTCGTCTTCTGGATCGCTTGGTAAAAACGGTCAAGAAATTCAGAGTGGAATCCATACACAGCAATATGCACTCAAGCAATGAGCTGACAACAGCGAGCGCTTTCTGCCGACGGTCCTCCATCATGGCCAAAAGTATCAGGGATGAGAGGTTCAAAATGGAGAATCCCCAGTCCTTTTTTTAAAATTCCCGGCTCAAAGAACAAAGACTACCAATCAGAAAGCTGAAGATGTGCCACATGATGCCTGCTCATTCCCATTGTTGTGTAATGATGTAACGTGATTGAGCATGCGTCTAAAAAAAGGGGGGTGGAGGGAGGATGGGAGGATAGGAGGGGTTTGGAGGGTGAGGGGCGGGAGTGGGAGGAGATAGATTGAAGGAAACCACTCCAAGGCTCTAATGCGAAAATGAAACCCCCGGAGCAGACTGGCTAGAAATGCTTTAAGTGTGAAATTGACAGAAAAAAGTTGATGCCCATGCTAAAAGCCACATTCCACCAAATATGATGTTGGAAACACAACAAGGAGCTTCTTAACCACTGTCCATTCGATGTTGGAAACGCAACAAGGAGCTTCTTAACCACTGTCCATTTTGCAGGATAGTGATCAGAAATTTCCTTCTGTTACCAAAACTCTTGGTACAATTTCTTAACCTTTGGCTTCAGCTCAATGCCATTTTGTAGCTCAGTGAGGGCGATTCTGCATTGACTTTTCCCTCTGTTGTTTTACAAAACCCATGTTGGAACAGAAATTCCCCTCTGCATTGCATACCGCTTTCACTTCCTTTGATCATCAGATTTTATGGCACCTTCTGCATAGATTTATGGCCATTTTATGGCCATTCAAGTGTGACTTTGCAGTCAGTACAGAGTTGCCCCTGCGTATTTGAATGTGGTTTTGAGCTGCACTTTTTCCTCCCGGTTGAGAAAACGTGGAGCGAATGCTAGATGCAAAATCGTCCTTAGTTCTTCCTCTACTATCCCAACTTCCTCAGTATTTGAAAGTGGATTTATCACCCAATCTTGAATTTCCATTGAAAGAAGATCCTCAGATCTCTCAGACATGAATTCATGCAGCATAGTCAAATGGTCACAAAAAACTTGCAGATCATCATCTTGTATCCCACCTATCTCTTCTAGCTCAGACAGGCTCAGGAACTGGAGTAGCTCTCAGCTGTCTATATTGCCTTTGAACAGAGTTAACTTTGAAATAAACATAGCGATGACAGATTTGGCCTTAAGAAGACTGACCTCTGCAACTGCAAATTAATTTAACTGAACTTTAAAAACAGTTCTGATAAATAAGCAGTGTCATGTCTCATCTCTTTGAGTTCATCATGGAGCAAAGCATTCGTGTCTTAAAAAAAAACTCCACAACAGTGTCAGAAAGGTGACAAAAGCATTTCATACAGTTGCCTTTTGATAGCCAACGAACTTCAGTATGAAGCAGCAGATGTTTATATCTCAGCACAGAGCTCCCGGAATAGTCAATCGTTGAGAGAATGGGCTTTGATTTCATTCACTGAGTAATGACAGTGTGTAATGACTTGTGTGAGTGATCCCCACGCTTTTTTGAAACCAGATGCTGGCGGTGAATGACACAGTGAATGGTAAAGGCATTTGGCACTGCTTTTTTTCAAGTAAGCAACCCACCCAGTCACTGATGGTGCTCCAGCAGCTGCACAGGCAAGTTATCTTAGTAAGTGGAATCTCATCTTTGAAGAACTGCTCAGCAACACGAAATATTTACTCCCCTTTAGCATCTTAGTTGCCCTGAAAATAACAACTCTTGAGCCAGAAAATAACTCTTGAGCCAGATGCTTTTTAAAAAATAAAGCATGCATAAGCAAGAAGCAAAGATCCATTGCCTGGCAAAGTTGACTCATCCAGCTGTAATGCAAATTCTGTTAGTATGCTGCACAACGTATCTTCCACATTTTTGGCCATTTGATGGCTCTCTGGGGGGGTGGGGGTGCTACTGCAGTTCAGGCTTTTGTGATGCTGCAGACTTCTGGAGGCTGCGGCTCTCTTGAGGCTCCTTCTCAGGTCACTCCCCTCTCTGCCCTCTGACCTAGATGGCCTCTGTCTCCTTTTTTCTCCTCACAACCTTCTCTTTTTCCTCAAGACTCTCCTATGACTCCCTGTCAGGAAGAAAATTCTTCCCCCCAAACTCCAATAGAGGGCCAAACCCACAGGGTTACGCTCCTATAACCTAGAAACATTAATATTGGGCAGGCTGTGACAAAAATAACACTTATATAGCTAAAAAGCGCATTTCAAAATCAACAGGTTTAGTAACTGAGAACACAGGACAATAAATACCACACTCAGTACTTATATGTTAAGGATTTAACAGCAAGGATGGACAATACTGTCATGTTAAGGTCTTAACTTGAAAAATGAAAAAGAGACAAAAACACACACGGAGAAGACAGCTTCTCAAAAAAACGGTACACTGGTCTGACTAGCGCTCTGGTGGCATCTTTACTGAAATGTTGGTAGTTTCCACCAAATTAAAGCACTATGCAGAGACAGAAACTTCAAGTGCCAATTGCCAGCAGGGTGCCATAATACTACTACATCTTCTACTTCTGACAATCACTGTATAAAACATGTATAAATACAGACAAATGAGAAAGTATTGGTTTACCAGGGTCACTAGGCAGAGGCAGGCAATGGCAAACCATCTCTGAACGTCTCTTGTCTTGAAAACCCTACGGGGTCGCCGTACGTCCCCGGCTGTGACCTGACAGGGAAAAAAAAAAGACACAATAGAGATTTACATAGCATTACCTTTTAAATTAAATATTTGTGTGGAGCAGCTTATTACCAACAATTGTTTCATTATAGCCATTAAAAAGTTGAAAATCTCAGCTTCAGCACAGGATATTTAAGGTGGGTGGTTGTAGAAGCAATAGAACAAAGTTTGAATCCAGTGCCACCTTTAAGACCAACAAAGTTTAATTCTGACTTATACCGTAAATAAAACTTTGTTGGTCTTAAAGGTGCCCCTGGACTCAAACTTTGTTCTAGAGCATATTTAAAAACAAAACAAAAAACCATGCATCGCCACAAAGAAAATTAGCTACCAAGGATGAATTTTCTATTGCCTTTTGGAATGCATGCTAATGTGATACCGGACCTCCTCTAAGGACGGTTCCGAATGCCCAACTCAGTCTTATGTACAACAGTGGGCGTGGCATGAGTAATTTTCCCGTGTATCCAGAGGGCGGATTCGATAACGAACGCTCCTATTTCCCAGGAAGTGAGACAACACGCTAGGTTTAATGAATAAATGTTGCCTTTTACTAAGCAGTTCTCAAGCATACGAAAACAGATGCACACGCAGATTCACACAAGTTCCTTAGTTACAATAGTATATAGAAAGCAATCAGCATGGAAAATAATAAATTCAACAGACAAGGGGGATAACACAACAGGATATCGCTTATACTTATCTGAGGTCCAGGCTGAGAAGAAATCTCCTCGTAGAAGGAATGGGGAAATTTAAGTATCAGCGGATGGAATTCTAAAGCACACGCGGACTAGTCCAGCCAGCCTCGTGCGGGTTCGATAACGGGTTCGATAACGTGCGGGTTCGATAACGGATTCGATAACGAACGCTCCTATTTCCCAGGAAGTGAGACAACACGCTAGGTTTAATGAATAAATGTTGCCTTTTAC
>NW_015165317.1:48952-56915 GCF_001447785.1 Gekko japonicus
TTGTCTTCTTTGTCCAGAGGCACGCTGGGAATATGCAGGGAAGCACGTGTTCTGTAGTACAGGCAGTTCAAACCTTGCTCATGCAGAGGCATGAGATGCAGAACAGTCCAGTCAAACACACAGCAACCCCTTATCCCAAATGCACAGATGTACATACATTTGACAAACCTAGCATCAGCACAGTACAAACAATGCAATTACAAGCACACATAGTAACAAATGTATGTTTACAGTAAATATACAGCAAATTTGTATCTCCATATTCAGTTCAAAAGAGAAAAAAACTCAATCCCCTGACAGAAACCACTTCCATCAACAGAAATTTTCTGCTGGATACAAGCTATTGTATATAGCTGTATCTGAAGAAATGAGCAATGACTCACAAAAGCTCATCCCCTGCCACAAATTTCGTTGGTCTTTTAGGTGCTACTGGACTCTTGCACTGCTACGAACAGACTAATGTGGCTACCCATCTTGATCTGTTTTTAGAAGTCACTGTTTTTAGATCTGTTTTTCGAAGCCACTGTTTTAGACGTCAGCGCCTTCATTGCAGAAAAGGTTTGGTAAAAAGGACTTTGCACTGTTTCTTAGACTTAGATTTCAGAGGGGGAACAACAGAGTGTTGGACGTTCCAGGTGCGATGTCCCTGTGTCTCAGACCTCCAGACTACGTGGCAAGAGAGACTAGATAGGCACACTGACCTTTCTTCCTGTCTTTACTCTTCTGCCACTGTCCCCCTTGAAATGCAGATTGTGTTCTCAGGGACCATTTCCCCTTCCTTCCACTCTCACTCAGATAAAGACAAACTCTCTCCCTGCATGCACCAAGAAGGGTGACATGCTGTGCCCTCTTGGAACTAGGGTTGCTAAGTCTATCTTCGCCGGGAGCGAGGGGCTCCCGGCCGGCGTCTTGTGAGCTCGTGCACATCACCCGGAAGTGACGGGAAGATGCCAGGCATGCTGGGGGCGGGGCCACAGCCATACAAGGAAAAACCATAGAGTTTTCCCTTGTATGGCCGTGGCCCCGCCCCCAGCGTGCCCGGCGTGCCCACATCACTTCCGGGTGATGCGCACGTCGGGGTGGAGTTCCCCCCGGGGCCCGATCTGGCGGTGCCGGGGAACGGGCCTCTGGGGCGGGGGTTTCCCCGCCCCCACGGGGGGACTTGGGATCCCTACTTGGAACCATGAGGCAGATGGGCCTCTTGCCGTCTGCTTCCATCCTTCAGCTAGTAAATTATTACTCTATCTGTCTCTATTCTTTCGTATCCAAAGTGTACGTCTCAAATAAAGAGAGGAGTATTTCTCTCCTAAACTTGCAACGTGGCTCTGTGTAGCTTTGTGAGCTGGGTGACCCGGTAAAGTGACGCTTCTGCGTTTGTAGCTTTATCTAAGCACTCTAACTAGTGGTCACTGGACTAACCACACCAGTTAACGCCAATATAGAAAACCAGGGAGATAGAGAGGCCAGGACCCTGTGCATCCTTCCTTTCCAAGGCTCTGCAACTATCCCTCTGATGTGCAGATTCCTACTTTTAGGGAATTTTCCCTCTTTCCAGCTAACACCTTCTCACTCTCTCCATTTTGCAACTCTGGTCCATTCTGTATCTAGCATTCGCTCCACACATTTTATCAGCACTCAACCTGATTCCCCCTTGCCTTGGAATATTTGTTTTCATTGCATTGCCTCGGATCTGGTTTCTGCATTGGCTAGTGTCAGCTTGCCATCTATTTTGTTTTCAGTGCTCGTTCCTGCATTGGTATGCAAATTTTCCTGTGTCAGTACTTACCTCAGGGGTCACTAGCCACCTGAGCCAAGTAATTCATGGTGATGTGATAAATTACAGAGGAAGAAATGGGGCAGGGGAACTTGAAGGCGTGTCAAGTTGTCTGCTTATTGTTCCCTTTGAATTGGAAGTGGAGGGAGGAAAAGGTGCCGCTCAAAACCACATTCAGATATGCTGGGGCAACGGCGCCATACTGACTGCAAAGTCACCCCTGAAGGGCCATAAATCTATGCAGAAGGTACCATAAAACCTGATGAACAAAGAAAGTGAAAGTGGCATGCAGTGTAGAGAGAGATTAACCTCCCAACGTGGCTGTGGAAAAACTGTGAGGAAACAGATGGATGCAGAATCAGCCCATGAGAGCAGGACGTGCTTTCCTCTATCTCCATCCATCCCAGTTTAGCTAGCTAGTTCAGTATACTGTCTCTGCTCTACCCAGTCTAGAATCTCTAAAGGAACTCCTATGAGTTTGACAGGACAAAAAGGCTCCATGTGAACTTTAGCAGCAGGCACACCTCAGGTAATTCCGCTGTGCCATGCGCCTTGAGCCCTCCGCAACTCCCATCACTAAGTAAACAAAACTGTCCCAAGCATCCAATCACCTCGTCGCCATTTTTTAAAAACAAGTTCCTTGTGCTCAGGCCTGAGCCCAGGAAGTGAATGTGCAGCCTTTGTCCTGGGCAACAGCATCCACCCATGTGCAAAAGCCTGGACGGGGAGGGCTCTGATGCTGCAGGGCACCACAACGGATGCTTCAAAAAGCCAGAAAAGGAGAAGAGCCACACTGGGTGACGACACCACCGAGGGGAAAAAGAGGAACAGAAGCCATGGATGTTTACCCGACTCCTGCCAAGGGAATTTTTCACGGTCTTTCAAGAGCAAGTGTTGCACGCATGCCGTTCCCTCCTGCTCCATGAGAAAACTTGCAGAGCAGAAGATTGCACAGGAGAGCTATTTCCTGGGGACGTGGGGAACCACACCACTAAACCATCCCTTTCCCACAGGTTTCACTCTGGCCACTGGGTGAATGGGCTGACCACACTTCCTTCCATGGAGACCTTTTTGATTTCCTTTCCTGACAGACTGAATGGGGAATAGGAAGAAAATTGGGCACTGGAGCTCTGCACCGCAGGCCCAGCGGTTGTCCTCCTTCCCCCCCTCGCCACAGCTACAATGCAGGGGAGGGAGGGAATGAAGGACCCCTGTTTGGCTCTTAAAATGCTGGGGGGGGGGGAGAGGTGCCCCCCCTCCCCTTGCACTGCAGTCCCTATCAGGATCAGGCCTAGGGTTGCCAACCTCCAGGTGGTGGCTGGAGATCTCCTGAAATTACAACTGATCTCCGGCTGCCAGATATCACTTGGAGAAAATGGACACTTTGGAAGGTGAACTCTATGGCATCGTACCCCATGTCAAGGGTTGCCAGGTCCTTAAATGCCAGCGGGGGGCTCCAGCATTCTTGCCGGGATTTCACGTGTGCCACAAGGACATCACCCGGAAGTGACGTCATCATGCTGCCCATGTCGGAGGGGTGCCACTCTAGTATTTGGGCAAAACTCTATGGGTTCCCCCCCAAAACCATAGAGTTTGCCCCCTAAAATAGAGTGGCACCCCAACGGCAACAACGTGATGACATCACTTCCAGGTCCCTGTTTGGGGGTGTGGCTTCCCCAATGGCCAGCTGGCCAGCAGCAGATTGAAACCCTGAAAATTGAGGGCACCCCCAGCCAGACCAAGGGATTGGCAACCATACCCATAGGGTTGCTGTTAGATCGCACTAACAAAGGACTAGGTTGCCAGGTCCCCGAGGGGGGCGGGGAAACCCCCATTCAATGGGTCTGTTACCCGCCGCAGGCCACCAGGGGAACCCCACCCACAAAGTGCCAGGATTGCGGAGACATGCCCGGCGTGATGACGTCACCCGGAGGTGATGTCATCGCAGCAGACACATTGCGGGGGGACACTCTATCATTCAAGGGAAAACTCTATGGTTTTCCCTCAAATCATAGTGGGCCCACCCCCAACGTGCCCAACGTGATGATATCACTTCCGGGGGACGTCATTGCGGCACGCGTGCTTTGTGCGCGTGCAAAGGAGCTCCCAGAGAGGGCCAGGACTCCCCCCGCTAAAGCTACGGTAGGACTTGGCAACCCTACCTACCCATGTCCCTCCCCTCCCCAGACCCTGCCTTCCTCAGGCTCCACCCCCAAAATCTCCAGAGCCAGCTATGCTAATGGGTCCCGACGGCATTTTTGAAAAGTTCAAAAACAAGCTCTAAAAGTGTGCTGGTGGAATCAGGGACACAGTATGGCCTAGTTTGGCCCTCAGCCATGAAGCTCACGGGTGACTCCAGGCCAGTCAGTTTCTCTCAGGCTCACTTACCTCACAGGAAAAGTAGCGGGCACATACATCACTCCGAGTTCTTTGGAAGACGGGTGGAATACATGATACATAATGAAGGTGTTTTCCACACAGGGACAGGCATGTGTAGTTTCCCTGTTGTTGTGGCTGCCAATGCAGTGCAGTGACAACAGGGCTTCTACATTTATTTATTTATTTATTTAACTTTCGATTTCTAGACCGCTCAACCCCGAAGGGCTCTGAGCAGTTTACATTGTACAATTAACAATCCTAGCTAGGGCCACAGTATATATATTGGGGAGGGGAATGCCTACCAGGCACCCTACCAGCTAGTTATTTACCCAGCAGCTCTTCTTCCTCCGGTTCTGTGGTGGCTCGGCTTTTCGGCTCTGCAGCGGCTCCTGCACGGGTGGTTCCATCACCTGTGACTCTTGTGATGATCACTGCACCGGTCTCCGTCCTAATTGGTTCTGGCCGAGCTTGCGTCATTACATCGTCGCGCCTTCGGGCCAGTCCCCGCTCGCCTGCTCAATGTTTTTGCCGTTGTCTTCCGCCGCCCTCCGCTGGATCATTGGGTTGCCCCGTTGTTGCCGACACCACCGCTCCTTCTTACCGCTGCTCCACCGAAGGCAGGTGCCTCCCTGCACCTAAGGCAGGTACCCATTGATCTACTTGCAAGCTTTCGAACCGCTGGGTGGGCAGGTTTCCTCATCGTTTCCCTGCCGCAGTCCCCGGGCTCATTTGCCCTCTGTGCCACCATCAGGGCCTTTTTAGATTTTTTTAAAAACTGGCAACTGAATACCACTATACTGATATAAAGTTATAACAAACTGTGTCCCAGGTTCTCTGAATTGCCAGCTTTCTTTTTTTTAAAAAAGTCTCTAGCATTGTGCGGAAAGCATATCTTTGCAATGAAAGGGACCAGAGACTTAAAAAAAAGAAACCTGGGAATTCAGAGAGACCGTATATTATATCGCTATAACAGCATTCTCGGCTTCTAATTTAAAAGAGTCTCCCAGTGGCAGGAGGGAAGGAAATGGCCACTGTGGGGAAAACAGATGATGTGGGCTGAGAAGATCAGAAATTTCCCACCCACACAGAAGTCATCTGGGCTTTGTTGTGATCTTGTCCCGGACTTTGCAGGAAAGCAGGCTTGGGAAAGATTAGGGGGAAAGCCAGGAATACCCCTCAAGGGGTTACACAAATGTACCATGAAGCTGTGGGGAAATCGGGGGCGGGGGGGACGGACGCTTCCCAACAGCACTGAACCTGAGGCAAATCTGTGTGGAAATTGTCAACATCTTCCCCAAATGTCACTACTTAAGTTGTCAGGTGGCTAAGTCTGAGACCCATCGTTCTGTTTAAAGAACCATATAGTGTGATCAAATGATTTCATTGTTTTCTCTGTGATCCCCTCTCCGATCAGAATGGAAATAAGATCAAAATGTGGCCGTACAGATGCCTAGCCATAGCCTAGTACACTTTAAAGGCTGTGGAAACCAGGCTTTTAGCATCTGTTTTAGCAAAAAGACTTAGAGTATGAGTGACCTTGGCCCAGTCACAGACTCTCAGCCTAACCGACCTCACAAGGTTGTTGTGGAGATAAAATGGAGGAGAGAAGAATGATCTAAGCTGCTTTGGGTCCCTGCTGAGGTGACAGGCGGGATATAAATAAAGTTTTTAAAAAGTTTTAATTGCTACCTCCTGCACCTCTTCCCAGTCCTCAACCTGATCCTAGGACCTGTGTGAGGATTTAGACCCAGACTGAAAATACCAACCCCAACCCCTAGAAACTGCAGACAGGTTACAAATGCTCCAACGGCTTTGTTTCTTCAGCAGGTAGAATTAGGGTTGCTAAATCCAGGTTGGGAAATTCCTGGAGATTGGGAGATGGAGCCTGGGGAGGATGGGGTTTGGGGAGGAGAGAGTCCACCCTCCAAAGCAGCCATTTTCTTCAGGGGAACTGAACTCTGTCTTGTGGCGATTTCAATCAATCTCAATTTGTTTATTACGGTCAGAGACCCAACGAACAACAGCATTTCATAACTAATCTATAATACATCCAAATATAACCAAATGTAACCAAATATCAAAATACACAGTTCAAAGCAGACACAGCTTAAAACCTGGATATACAAATTCCAATACCAAATCTAAAGTTTTAGACCTAAAATTAGTAAAATGATTAGATATTTTTGTTTAGCAGCTTTTTTTTTTTAGCTTGAATAGTAAGTGTCGCTACTTTTAAAGAAATGTCTTGGTCCCTATCAGCTAAAAGCTTATCTAAATAAAATCTGGAACCCCTCCCTGGGAACTGGCTATGAAACGGCAATATATAGACCGTTCAGATATTCTGATAGTTTACACTCGAGTAGTATATGTTCCCTTGTCTCTATCTTACTCTCCCCGCAGATACACAGTCTTTCATCATATGGGTGCTTTTTGTATCTGCCCTCTGTAACCACTGAAGGCAGCACATCCACTCTCATAAGAGTAAATGCTCTTCTATAGTCAGCTTTATTGAGATGCTGATGGTATGGCATCATTAGTGTTTGTGGCGATCTCCAGGCCCCATCTGGAAGGTTGGCAACAATAGCTGGAATGTTCACAAGCATCCTTGTGAAATCATACTTGCTCAGCCAATCTTTATCAACTGGTTCACTAACACCGGTGCCATAACACATACAGTACAGAAGGAAGATGTGCTAGAACCAGGGGTCATTCCCTGCAGGAGCGCCCAGGAGCGGAGCTCCGGCAGTAAAGAGCCCAGGGGGCGGGCACATGCAACAAGCCCCACCCCCTGCTCCCAGCAGCTCTCAGTCAGAGCAAGAAGCAGCCAGGTAAGTTGCAGAGCTCCCCCCGGCCCCCTGGTCCAAAACAGTCCAGTGGCACCTTTAAGACCAAGTTTTATTCAGGTACAAGCTCTCCCTCCTCTGCGAGGACAGATCTGCACGTTTCCACCCCCCCCCCAATAGCTAGCAATCCCAAACAGTCCAGTGGAGCCTGAGCGGTGGGTGTTGCCTTCTGATACACTTCCGGTGATGTCATGGGGTGTGGCATATGCAAATAAGTTATGCTAATGAGCTCCTGCACCACTTTTTCTACAAAATGACCCCTGGCTAGAACTGTACAGTATGCATAGCTTTAACAAAGCCCTTGCCCGGGGTTAGATGGATTTAACCTCTTATTGAAGAGATGCCTGGGCAGACAGACTCAGATCGTTGTAATAAACTGTTATCTGATGAAAATCACTCTATTACTAAGAATGTGGCTAAATTTTGGGTGGCACGCTGTTGCAATTGAAAAGTACAGCTTAACTTGTAAAATTGCCAATCTCTCCTTTATAGTGGTTTTTTTTTTTTAGTGAATCTGTTATGTGTATTCTATATTTTTATACTGTATATTTCATAATATTTTATTTTGGTGCCCCTTGCTGAAGTGTTTGGATGGCTCTGGCTGGATGCTGTAATAAAATTTCATTTCACTTCCCTTGCCCATGTGTGTGTGTGAGAGAGAGAATCATTATTTAATCTACATTAGTAGACCAGACAGGGATGGGGTGAGAGGGCTGGTCACAAGTGGAGCCTGGAGCTCTTCTAGAATTACAACAGCCGCCCGAGTCCCCTGTGGGGAGAAGGTGCAGGATATTGAAAGGATATTATAGCTTTGGGAAAAGTGCAGAAAAGGGCAACTCAAATGATAAAAGGGTTGGAACACTTTCCCTATGAGGAAAGGTTAAGGTGCTTAGGGCTCTTTAGCTTGGAGAAACGACGACTGAGGGGTGACATGATTGAGGTTTAGAAGATTATGCATGGGAAAGAG
>NW_015165317.1:57358-83315 GCF_001447785.1 Gekko japonicus
CCCGACTCTGGGCTCTTCCGCATTGTCATTTTTGTTACTTGTTTGTCCCTACTGCTAAGTAACAGGACCCATGGTTTGATTGAGCAGAGGTCACTTCTTTGGTTTGCTTCTCAGGATGCCAACGGCTTTGCTGAGTCTTCTTGATGGATGGAGATACTCACACCCAGCTTTTCTTCCCACACCCAGCGCCTTGCAATACTGCTGTTCCCTCGTCCATTTTATCTTCACAACAACAGCCCCCGGGGGGGGGGGTTTGGCTCTGAGGAAATGACTGGCCCAAGGTTAGTTTCAAGTGGCATCCCTAAGGAATTTCCCAACCCAGATCGGGCAACTCTGATCTCTTCTGCCTCCATGAACAATGCCCCAAATCCTCCTACTGCGGGTTTTATGTGGCCTCGCTGTTAGTCAAATTGAGGCCTCATTACGCACAGGCTGTGCAAGGAAACAACAGACCCCACCCAAGGGCACAATCCACTGGGAAATCTTCCTACACAAATCTCAGAGAAATGTACAGGAGCTGTGCAAGAGCACTTCTGGGAAAAGGGATGTGGGTGCGGTGAAGCAGAAACAGAAACACAGAGGTTGGGTGACCACACCTGAGAACATATTTGCACAGCCACCATAAAAATATAACCAAAAGGTTCATGAACCGGCAACCATCCCATTCTCTGTCTTTGAATACCTGCAGTCTGAGGGCTCTGTCATGTGCTGGAGGTGGCCTCCTTGGTTTGGAAGCCTGCAGAAGTCGCTTGGACATCTGGGGCCACAGGAACGCTTGAAGGGACTTCCATGCTGATGGGTTGCTCAGGCTTGCCACCTAGTGGGTCAGAGAAGAGATACATGCTGACCACCATTTTCATTTGCCACCCTCTTGGTTTGGTGTAGCGGTTAAGTGTGCGGACTCTAATCTGGGAGAACCAGGTTTGATTCTCCACTCCTCCACTTGCACCTGCTGGATGACCTTGGGCAAGCAATAGTGCTGTCAGAGCTGTTCTCTCAGCCCCACCTACCTCACAGGGTGTCTGTTGTGCGGAGGGGAAGGGAAAGGAGTTCATCAGCTGTAGTGAAGGGGAGGGTATAAATCCAATCTCCTCTTCTTCTTCTTTCTCCTTCCCTCTTTTTTCCCTACCTTTGTGCCTGGCAGCAGTGACAGTGCCTGGGAGGTGCTCTTAACCACTGGCCCCACTGCTGGACATCCTGACGGCCCCTGGTATTTTTGGACACTGTGTGACAGAGTGTTGGACTGGATGGGGGCATTGGCCTGATCCAACATTGGCCTCTCTTATGTTCTTGTGTTCTTAACCACTACACCACCCTGGCTCTCAGTCTGAATCCCCACTCTGCCATGAACCTTGCTGGGTGACGTTGGGCCGGTCGCTCTGTCTGTGCCTACCCTACTTCACAGGGCTGCTGCAAGGGGGAAATGGAGAAAGGGTACTATTGACACCATCTTTATCCGTTTGAAGGATTGGCAGGATAAACAGATGATCTCCTACATTCGAGGCAGCAAGGGATGTATGTTACGCACGCACCTTCTGATTTTCCAATGAAGCAGCAAGACCAGTCGCGGCAAGGGGGCTGGCTCGGCAGCAGGTCCCCTCCTTTGTATGCAAGTCACAGGTCCCGTCCCTGGAACCTCCGCTTTCGAAAGGGTCAAATCATAGGTGATGAGAAAGTCCTCGACCTGAGAGTTTTGCCTCCAGTAGGGCTGCCAACCTCCAGGTGGGGCCTGGAGATCTGCTATTACAACGGATCTCCAGACGACCGAGGTCTGTTCCCCTAGAGAAAATGCCTGTTTTGGAGGGTGGACTCTGTGGCATTGGACCCTGCTAAGTTCCCTCCCCTCCCCAGCCTCCACCTCCAAAATCTACAGGTCTTTCCCAACCAGGGACTGGCAACCTTAGCTGCCAGCCACCACAGACAGCACTAAGTTTGATATACCTGAATCTGTCTAAAGCAGCTTCCCACCCACCCCCATATGTAAACAGGTTCTATCTATAGCAGTCAAGGCTGTTGTAATGAAAACCTATCGCGATACATAGGCTAGATTCAGGTGGGGGGCTGAGTTGGTCTGAAGCAACAGAACAAAGTTTGAGTCCAGTGGCGCCTTTAAGGCCAACAAAAGTTTAATTATGGGTATAACCTTTCGTGGGCATGCCCATGAAAGCTTATACCCAGGAGAGAGAGAAAAGGAGGAAGAGGAGGAGATTGGGTTTATACCCCACCCTTCACTGAGTCTCAGAGCGGCTGATAAACTCCTTTCCTTTCCCCTCCCCACAACAGACACCCTGTGAGGAAGGCGGGGCTGAGAGAGCTCTGAGAGAACTGTCCTTGAGAGAACAGCTCTGACAGAGCTACGGCTTGCCCAAGGTCATCCAGCCAGGTGCAAGTGCAGGAGTGGGGAATCATACCTGGTTCTCCCAGATTAGAGTCCGCGCACTTAACCACTACACCAAACTGGCTCTCAAATTAAACTCTGTTGGTCTTAAAGGTGCCACTGGACTCCAACTTTGTTCTATTACATAGGCTAAATGGGGGATACGAAGCATAGACAAACTTCAATGCTCAGATGCTCAATGTAGGATAAGGGACCAAGTGGGCGTGATTTCTGAATGTGATTTTTGACATTTTCTCTGACATATTTATATTTATTCATTTATAATTTCAATTTATAGCCCTCCCTCCCTGCAATGCGGGCTCAGGGCGGCTCACAAATAGGCATACACCAACACATACTGCAGCAAGAATATTATATGCAAAATATTGGAAACAAATGGAAACACCAAAGAAGCAAGAATATGTGAAGAAACTGCTGGAGACGGCTGAAAATGACAAATTGTCATTGTTGATGAGAGGGACAACAGACCCAACATTTCAAAAGACGTGGGGAAAAACTGTATGATTGGTACAATATAAATGCACAGCTTAAAGTAATGAAATTTTTGGTATTATTAATCTTTTTTAGTTAAATAGAAACTATGGTAAAAAGATGAGAGTGTACAGAAACTTAAGCAAACTTATAGAAATTCTTTAAATATGGTAATAGAGTTATAAGATAATCTACTGATCTCTTTGTATGTTTTATGTGTGTAAGTGGATGTATGTTATGTAGTATGTTTGTTTGTTGGTGTATAATATGAAAAATAATAAAAGTGTACCTTATGGGTACTTTTAAAAAAAAACACCCCTAAAAACCATTATTACAAAATTACAACATATTAAGTGCTCTAGATGTTCTAAACAAAACCTTTCATCAAGATGGCATGTCTAAGATGGTACATCCAATCAGTGCCATCAGTTCCACGTGGCACTGTCGTTCTCTCTTCCCAGAGCCAGTTAATAATGATGGTACGATAGTGGCATATATATATATATATTGACAGCTGTCACTGTGCCTCTAAAAGTTTAATCATAGTAGATTCAGATTTTGGTATGTAACCTAGAAACGTCCGATGAGAGAAATCTATAGTAGAATATACATATTCTCTAACTATATCACCTTTATAAGAAGTTATACTTGGAAATAAGTATTATTAGAGGAATTAGACAGCAGTAGAATGGAATGCATATCTAGAGGCGACAAGGACACTTCGCGCTGGAAGTGTTCCCTAAACAAAATATTCTCTTTGTATAGCAGGAGCATCTGGTACCAGGAAGCCTGCCAAGACCCAAATTTAATGTGAATCATTGGCGCTTTATCAGCCAGCTCCCCAAAGCGAGGCGGAGGGAAGCTAGCCTCGCTGGGGACAGAAAGGGTCCCACCATTCCTTAGTGTTTTCCATTGTCCGGAGGACCAGATAAGCTAAAGTAAGCTAACGTAATTACTGACACCCCTGACCAGCAGAAAAGAACACCAATGGGGAGGTGTCGAGTCAGATGATGCTCTAGTGATGCCACCTGCCTGGTGCCAATTAGGAATTCTGTAAAGTGTAAATTATAAGTGATGTCATATGGGGTATAAGACTTTCCGCCCTTCCTGGTTATGACAGGATACAGCTTGGCGTCGCTGGGGGCCAACAGACACTCAGCCCTGTATCTCCTGTTCCATTGCAATAAACAGATGTATCTAACCCGTTGGACTCTTGGCGGTGTGTTCCCAATTCGGCCCCAGGAACACACGGGGCACAGATTTGTGCATCACTCAATGCGGGTCAAACCTCAATGCTTGGATGCAGTCCAGGCTTGAATGTGGCCATCTTCCACTTGCACTATTTAACTCCTGCTGTGCTTTGTGCTAAGTGCTGTCAAGCTGCTTCCGACTTATGGTGACCCTAGGAATGAATGACCCCCAAAACATCTTTTTGTCAACAGCCTTGCTAGCATTATTTAAATACTATATTTATTTAAATTTGAACCGGAAATTTTTCCAGAAAACCCCAAATGCCCGTTCGCTCTTCTTAGCATCGGTTGTCACAGAAGAGATCCTCTTGTGAACCCCTGATCCCGTCAAGTTGCTCTGATTTCCTCTTTCAGTGCTTCTTTGGAAACCCAGAAGCACCCAGAAAAAGCCATTTCTAATGGCAGAGTTCCTTCCTGCCCCAACAATCCATTTCCTCCCCACATTCTCAGAGACAAAACTTTATTAACCCACAACGGAGGGAGGGACGGCAACACGTGTCACTTGGCCGCTTCGGCTAGCTGGTTGAAAGCTTGGGACAACGCGGTGACCATGTCCAAGATCCGGCGGCGATCCCGCTCGGCTAAGCGTGTGCCGCAGCGCTGAGCAAACTTGTCCGGATGCCACAGAGCTTGCTGGCGCCGGAGGAAACGCCGGTAAGCCGCCCTGTCTGAGGGATCCGTGCCGTGGAGGGCCACCGCAGCCATTTCCTCGGCGGTCCCTCTCGGGCAGGGCCAGGGAATGTCTGCGTAACTCAGAGGCCGGGAACTGTCGGCGGTGAAGACCCGGCTGCAGCCTTCTTCGTAACGGGCTCTTTTAGCCGCCTTCAATTCTGCTTCTTTGGTCCGGGCGCGCTTCTCGTACAGCAGATGCTCCTCTTCTAGGAGGTGCTGCAGCTTCGGGGCAGGCTTTTGGAGTTCGGTTTTGGGCTTACGCTGGTGGTGGTCACCCTCCGCTCGCCTTCGTTTCTGGCTGTATTCGCGGGCTATGCGATCGACCCAATCCTCATAGGTCTCTGGGTCTGGGCCGGTAGTGTAGAAATCCTCTAGAAAACGGAGAAAAGAAAGGGGATCGTTAAAAGGGGGTACGGTGTATCGCACGTGAACTCACGCGCACAAACATGAAGCTGCCATACCTGGTTCAACAAGGTCAGTATTGACTTTGTGGGGTTTCCGAGGCAAGAGATTAAGCAGAGGTGGTTCTGCCATCGCCTGCCTCTGCAGAGCAGTGTTGCCTCTAAGCTGATTTAGTGTGAGCTAGCTCACAGTTTTTTAGCCTCCGGCTCACACATTTTTATCTTAGCTCAGGAAGGATGGCTCCAGAGCAAACCAATTTATGCAGTGGCCAAATCACTCGCTCACAACTTTAATGCCAGTCACTCACCAAGTAGAATTTTTGCTCACAAGACTCCACAGCTTAGAGGGAACACTGCTGCAGAGTCTTCCTCGGTCGTCTCCCATCTGAGTACCAACCCTGCTTAGCTTCCAAGATCTGACCAGATTGAGCCGGTCTGGGCTATTAGGTCTGTTACAAATGATGATAATACCTGATGACAACCCCGTATGATAGGCTGGTATCATTCCTATATTTCAAGGTCTTGCCTGAGAGTTTCTTGTTTGAGATTTGAACCAAGGACTTCCCAGTTCACAGCTCATTCCTCTGAGTCCTCAAACTGTGTTTGCTTCTGACGGCTGTGAACCAGGAAGCTGTGGGGTCCAGTTTCACTTGGTGATGCTCAATTGTAATTGCACCTTGCTCTTTAAAATTTCATTACTGTTAGGAGAAAGATAATAGCTATAGGTGCGGGTTAATTGAAGGAACTGTTAACAGGTGATCCATCGGTGGCTGTTAGCCACAAGGTATGGATAGGAACTTTCAGGCTGGGGGCAAGTGATGCTCTGTCTTCTTGGTGCTTGGGGGGGGGAGGCAACAGTGGGAGGGCTTCTAGTGTCCTGGCCCCACTGATGGACCTCCTGATAGGCACCTGGTATTTTTGGCCTCTGTGACAGAGTGTTGGACTGGATGGGCCATCGGCCTGATCCAACATGGGCTTCTGTTAGGTTCTTATGTTCTTATGATTGGCCCTGGTTGGGAGACCACCGTGGAAGTCCAGGGTCACGGCAGAAGCCGGCCATGGCAAACCCATCTCTGAACATCTCTGTACAGGTGGTGTTAACTCAGCTGCAACTTGACAGCACTTTCCCGGCAGAAGCCGGCAATGGCAAACCCACCTCTGAACATCTCTGTACAGGTGCTGTTAACCCAGCTGCGACTTGACAGCACTTTCCACCACCGTCTTGAAATGGGGCGGTGGGGATCCATTAAAGCATTTAGGTTTGGCAGGGGATGGCTGTTGATCTCAACACTGACCATGACTGGCCCTGCTCTTGTACCGTATATAGTAAAAAGGTAAAGGTAAAGGTTCCCTTGCTCGAAAGCCAGTCGAGTCCGACTCTAGGGTTGCGGTGCTCATCTCCGTTTCAAAGCCGAAGAGCCAGCGCTGTCCGAAGACGTTTCCGTGGTCATGTGGCCAGCATGACTAAACACCAAGGCGCACGGAACGCTGTTACCTTCCCACTGAAGTGGTACCTATTTATCTACTTGCAATGTCTTGCTTTCGAACTGCTAGGTTGGCAGGAGCTGGAACTAGAGATGGGAGCTCACTCCGTCATGCGGCACACTCAGGTCTCGAACTGCCGAACTACCGACCTTCCACAGCCTGCAGTTCAGCGTCTTAACCACTTGAGCCACCGCAGCTTTATAGTAGCCCGACGTATTTTAAAAAAGCAAGTAAAGTTTCTCCGCCCTGACCTGGATGGCCCAGGCTGGCCTGATCTCGTCAGATCTCAGAAGCTCAGCAGGGCCAGCCCTGGCTTGTATCGGGATGGGAGACAACCAAGGAAGTCCAGGGTCGGTACCCAGAGGCAGATAATGGCAACCCACCTCCGAATGTCCCTTGCCTTGAAAACCCAGTGTGGTCGCCATAAATTGGCTGTGACTTGCCTAGGGAAAAAAATGTCTCTTGGTCTGGAAAGAAAGGATAACAGAAGCTATCTTCCGGTGAACGTTGGAATATCTGACTGCTGTTGGCTTGGGGAAAAACACAAACTGTGCTAATACACAAAACACAAACTGTGCTAATATTTGCACATCCCATGGTGACTAGCTGAACCTCCCCCAGGAAGCCCAGACTACCCCATGGCTGCATTCAGATGTAATGAAAAACAGGAATGGTTGTTGTGAGAATGAGCTCTGGAAGTCTTTTGTTTGGAACACTCTCTTTTCCGATCATCCAGTCTGGCGAGCGGAAAACTTCCTGGTTTGCCACAAACTGCGATTTGCTGTTACATCTGACCCACTAACTATGGTTTGTTTCGTGTCTAGGAATGAGGACTCAAAACCAGCATTGAGCATTTGAGCCTGAGGATTTCCCAGGCTCATTCCCACCCTGGCTGGAGAGGGGCTGTGGCTCAGTGGCACAGCATCTGCTCTGCACGCCAAATGTCCCTGGTTCAATCCCTAGCATCTCCCCTTAAAAGGACCAGTAGCAGGTGATGCGGAAGACCTCTAACGTGAGGCCCTGGAGAGCAGCTGCCAGTCAGAGCAGCCGATACCGACTGAATCTAAGGCTGCTTCATGTGTTTGTTGTTAGAGCTGAATGCCGTCTATGGGAATCTCAAACACAGGAAACAACTTTTGTCTTCACCTTCATACCGCCAGCAGTTCTCCTGATACTCATCTTCCAATTCGCCAAGGAGTTTGCGATTCCACTCCCTGTCGGCCTCGCGTTCCGTATCACTCTCTTCCAACATCTCCTGAGGGCACTGTGGAAAAGGACAGGGTTTCCAATTTTTGGGGAGAACGCCTCAAATCCAACCCCATCTTTACATTCTTTCGCTACCATTCATACCCATCTGTCTTCTGATTGTCCCAAAAGGTCGCCTGGCGTCTTTCCATCTCTGTTTCTGATGCTCATGGCAGCAGGGCACTGATTTCGCAAAGGAACGAAAAGGTCTTCATACACTAAGGCAGGGGGAAAAAATGAGATGAATGATGCCACTTAGTGGCCACTGTGCTGTCTACAGGTAACTTTTATGACTCAAAGGATTTTTTAAAAGCCAATGTTTTTAGCTGAGCAGAGATTAGTCTTTGCTAGCCACCCTAATTCCTGACACATTTCTGGGAGCCAAAAACAAAAAAGGAGCCTGTGTTACCTTAAAGACTAACAGATTTACTAAAGCATAAACTTTTGCAAGCTGTAGTGTTCCCCATTACGATGTACGGGTGTGAACGCTCGACAGTGAAGGAAGTGGATAGGAAGAGAATTGATTCATTTGAAATGCGGTGCTGGAGGAGTTTTACGGATAATGTGGACCACCAAGAAGACAAATAAGTGGGTTCTAGACCAAATCAAGCCTGAATTCCCCCTAGAAGCTCAAATGACTAAACTGAGGCTATTGTACTTTGGTCACATTATGAGAAGACAAGAGTCCCTGGAAAAGACACTAATGCTAGGGAAAGTGGAAGGCAGCAGGAAAAGAGGAAGACCAACCATGAGATGGATTGAATCAACCAAGGAAGCCCCATGGCCCTCAGTTTGCAAGACCTGAGCACCGCTGTTAACGACAGAACATTTGGGAGAGCGTTCATTCATAGGATCATCACCATAAGTCAGTAGCAACTTGATGGGACTTAATACACACACACACACACACAGGAAGTGCCACAGGAAGTGGTGGCGGCTACAAGCATGGACGGCTTCAAAAGGGAATTAGATAGGCATATGGAGCAGAGGTCCATCAGTGGCTATTCGCCAAAAGGTATAAATAGGGACTCTGGGGCAAGTGATGCTCTGTCATCTTGGTGCTTGGGGTGGGGGCAACAGTGGGAGGGCTTCTAATGTCCTGGCCCCACTGGTGGACCTCCTGATGGCACTGGTATTTCTGGCCACTGTGTGATACAGTGTTGGACTGGATGGGCCTTTGGCCTGATCCAACATTGGCATCTCTTATGTTCTTATGTTCACACACACGTTTTTGCAAGCTAGAGCCCACTTCAGCCAATCTAGTAGGATTTCTGGAAACTCTGAACCTCTGCCCTCTCTCATCATCCATTACATATAAACAACCTAAGCCATTTAGGTCCTTAACACAGAGAATCACTCCTGATTTATGACCACCAGTTCTCTTTGCTCAGCTCCCCCCCCCTCTAATTTTCTGAATATGAAGATGATTTTCTCTTTTTTTTCCATTGCATCTGAAGAAGCAAGCTCTAGCTCACAAGAGTTCATACTGGAATAAATGTTGTTAGTCTTTAAGGAGCCATTGGGTTTCTGTTCTGTCTCACTACAATACACTTAACACAGCTACCCATCTGGAAATTGTAAAGCCCTGGAAAAAAAGCTAGAAAGGGGGCTGGAAAAATGAATAAGGAAGATTGAAATATATGCAATACATTCATCGTTTGGATCTGGGCTACAACGTTAGCAGCTTCCCTCAGCGATTCATGTCCTGCAATCAAATGTATTCCTAAGGGTAATACTGGTAATCTCCATGTACAGATCTGAGAAAGGTCCAGAAGTAGTATACAGTCTGGAGTCTCATTGTGCTTAAATACCTTTCTGTACATGATATTCACCAAGCAAGGTCGGCCCTGGTTAGTACTTGGATGGGCACCTCTGCTCCGGAGTGCTGATTGCTTTGCAGAGGCAGGCACTGGCAAACCCACCTCTGCTCGTCTTTTGCCTTGAACACCCTACAGGCACCAGTTTGGTGTAGTGGTTAGGAGTGCGGACTCTAATCTGGGAGAACTGGGTTAGATTCCCCAATCCTCCACATTCAGCTGCTGGTGTGACCTTGGGTCAGTCATAAGTTCTTTCAGAGCTGTTCTGGAAAGAGCAGTCCTCGAGAGAGCTCTCTCAGCCGCACCTACCTCACAGGGTGCCTGTTGTAGGGAGGGAAAGGGATTGTAAGCCGCTCTGAGACTTCTTCAGGTAGTGAAAGGCGGGGTATAAAACCAATCTCCTCTTCTTCTTCACCTGAAACTTGATGACAATTTCTACCACCATAATTCCTGTGGCCATCTTCCCCTTGGAAGGGTAAGGAAGAAGGACCACGCAACCAGAACTCCACTGAAACCAGGGGGTTCCCAACTTGTAAAGGTCTGCAGCAGCCAAATGGACAAACAATGCCTCCCCACCCCACTTAAGGCAAGTTGTGTCAGACCAGGAAGCCATCTCTATGTGAGGGACACGCTACCAAAATATGAACTGATAGGAAGGCTAGAGAACCTCCTTTCTCCCTCCCAGTGCAAATGATCACAGATCCCCAACTTGTAGAGGAAGCCGGGTGTCGACTGAGATGCCATCCGAGTGTCGTGTCTCACCAGTGCCTCCTTTGCGCACAACTTGCCGAGCAGCTACGTGCAGGGCTGTGTCTCCACGCTGATCCAAAAGGACGGGGTCCGCTCCATACTTCATCAAGAGGAGGGCAGTCTTGTGGTCCTGCCGGGCACAGGATCGGTGCAGGGGGGTCCGGCTCTTGTGCCCCACGACCTCACCCAGGTCCAGCGCCTGCCTGTGACGCCGCAGTAGCCTGCGCAGCTTGCGGCGGCGACCCGCATCTACGTAGCGCCACAGGCGATGCTGGTACCCCGATGCCATGAAGACAGGCATTTAGTCCAAAAGGCAGGATTCGGACAGGCTGTGGGGAAGATACAGGTTTAGCATTAATTACATGTGGGAGGAAGGGGACAGATCGCCATACCACAAGATCCCAGCACCTGAGGTTGCCAATTCTGGGTTGGGAAAGTCCTGGAGATCTGGGGAGGGACCCCAGCAGGGTATAATCCCATAGAGCCCACCCTCCGAAGCATTCATTTTCTCCAAGGGAACTGATCTCTGTAGTCAGGAGATGAGCTGTAATTGCGAGGGATCCCCAGACTCTACTTGGCGTTTACTAAACATGTAATAAACAGACGGGCATACAAGACGCTAAATATATTCAAACATTGTATCAGTTATATTATTGATCTCAATGTGTAACTGTAAATAACATTATTGTGACAATAAATACAGATACATGCAATAATTGTGATTTTTAAGATACATGAAGTTATCGTAATTATTATGAAGTTATTGTGGCTGTTGACGAGGACCTCCGGATTGAGTTCCGTTTCGTCTCTTCGTCTGAACAAACCTTCAATAAGTGTTTCAAAAAGTCCTATAATTTTCCCATTCTAATTTTTCTAGCCGCGATTCCTGCATGTCACACAAACATCTTCCAGTAGTATTAAGTCAATAATTCATTTCCCTCTTGTTCCTCAGCCGTCCACTAGACCCTCCTCCTCAATACCCTCCCCGTCAATCCCAAGGAGGCCTGTCCCAGTTTCTCTTTTCTCTACTTCTTATTCTCAGCTCGTTCCTCATATCTTCTCCCATATAGCCCAACCAGTCACACAACAGCATAACGTCAGATTAGAATCTCAAATCCCCCCCCGCCAAGAAGCATGTTGATTGGCCCGTCACTCTTCCTCAGCCTAATCTACCTTACAGGGTTGTTGTGAGGATAAAACGGAGGAGGGAAGAACCAAGTACAGTGCTCTGAGCTAGGGTTGCCAGCCTCCAGGTGGGGCCTGGAGATCTTGCACTTCTTCAGCTGACCGAGATCAGCTCCCCCGGAGAAAATGGCTGTTTGGAAGGGTGGAGTCTATGGCATTGTACCATGCTGAGGCCCCTCCCCTCCCCAAACCCCGCCGTCTCCTGGATCCACCCCCAAAGTCTCCAGGTATTTTCCAACGCAGACCTGGCAACCGTACTCTGAGTTCCTAGGAAGGTGGGACTTTAAACAAATAATAACCTCCTCCCTCCCTCCCTAGCTGACTTTTCCAAAAAACCTTCCTCTCCCCCAAATCCCTCTTAATGATTATTACCTTATGAAGCCTCCACGCAAAATAACACACATCGACGTTGGTCAGGGAGATTTTCATAGGGGAAGAGGAAAACAGAACACGCTGAGTTGCGGGCGGATGTGACTTCATTTAACTAGCTAAAGTGGTGCGATTTTTTTTGTTTGCCCATACTTGGTGCGCAGTGTTTTAGGGCTCGAGTGGGAAATCTGAGCTAGAACCAGAAAAGAAATTATTATCTAGGACAGAGAGACAGCACCCGCTCGTTCTCACCCTTGTACCCAACTCTGCTGGGTTGTTGCAATGATGATTGAGGTTAGGTATGTAAAGCGCCTGAAGGAGCTGTCTTTAAAACAACTTTTAATACCTGCAGGCAGAAGAGGACGCTTCCTGTAGAGTCTAGTTTCACGGGGGAATGCATAAAACAAGGCGCGAAGTGAGGGCGGATGTGGCTTCAGGAGGACCCTTTCTTATAGGCTAGTTCCTCCTCTCTTGCCAATACTGGGTGAGTGCGGAACGTTTTAAAATCCAAGCTAGTGGACAGTGTTGATTCGACTATTGTGTAAGACCAGATCTTTGTTTTCCAAATTCTGTAGGGAGGTGGGGGCAAGAGAAGGGGGGCCCCGAAGGACTGTGGAGGACATTTTTAAACAAATGTAGCGTCCAATGGCACCTTTAAGACCAACAAAGGTGTAACGTGCTGTCACGCCACAGCTGGCTCAGAGCGGCCCTGTAGGGATTTTCAAGGCAAGAAACGAACAGAGGCAGGTTTGCTGTTGCTGGCCCCTGCACAGCAGCCCTGGACTTCCTTGGAGGTCTCCCACCAAATACTCACCAGGACTGGCTCTGATGAGATCAGGCTAGCCTGGGCCATCCACACCCAGGGCATGCCACCAAGGACTAAAACCGATAGCCTGTGATTCAGTGTTCCCCCTAAGCTGAGTTACCGTGAGCCAGCTCACAGATTTTTTAGCCTCCGGCTCACACATTTTTGTCTTAGCTCAGGAAGGAGGGCTCCCGAGCAAACTGATTAATGCAGTAGCCAAACTGCTCACTCACAACTTTAATGCTAGTTGCTCACCACATACTCTTACACTGTAAATTGTTAAATGACATTCGAGTGGAATTTATAGAAGCCCCCCTTAGGTTGGTAGCAGGCCAATCGGATAGAATCAAGGTACAATTTCTCCTTGCTTCACGAGATCCGGAGATCATTGAACTGACCGATAAGTTTCTCCATGGTTTTATAAAACGGAAGAGTGACCCTGATCATATTAATGATTCTTAATTTATAAGTCTAAAAACTTAAGTTTAAAAGTTTAGAATGCCAAATTATTTTATGATTCAGGCATCTTTTGTATGGTCAAATCTAGCTTGTGACAACTTGAGTTAGGCCTGACATAGCCACGACTATCTATTTTATAATTTCTTTTGGATTGTATTATTGGTAAATGCTTCTAATATTGTATGCCAATAAAAGGTATTTGAATTGAATTGCTAGTTGCTCACAAAGTAGAATTTCTGCTCACAGGACTCCACAGCTTAGAGGGAATATTGCTCCAGAGCAAACTAATTTATGCAGTAGCCAAATCGCTTACTCACAACTTTAATGCCGGCAGCTCACAAAGTAGAATTTTTGCTGACGAGACTCCACAGCTTAGAAGGAACATTGCTCTGATATAGCCTCACGCAAGGTTGGGGGGTAGCGACACACAAATGAAAAGCACCAGGTTTTCCTTCTGAAGTTTTTCTTTTTTTAATGCAACAAGAAGGCAGAGGGAGAAGAACAAGTTTGAGGCAGTGCTTTGGTAGAAAGGGCTATATTCTGAAGTCACTTCTGGAAGAGCATAATCCAGCATCGCGTGAGAGTCCATCTTAACCCATAATGATTTGACAATTCAAGACTGGTCCCTGCGTTAAGCTAAAGGTTACAAAACTTCACAATAAGCAAAGCCTAGAATGTTGGTACCTGTGACAGACCACAAGACCAAGGCCCGGGAGGTAAAGGAGTATACCTTGATTCTGTGGGGAAATGCAGGGGGGGGGGGGCAACCCACTTCTCAACAAAAATCACCCACGTGGCAAAAGGTCCAAATGGCCTTTTGCTGTTCTGCTGTTGTCTGTGCTTCAGTTCAGCCTTCCTTCTTGTTCAGGCTCCTGGCTATCAGCTCCCACCACCCCCTCGTGGAGACCTGGTACTGGACCCCATCCTCGGAGTGGAACAGCGTGATCTGATTCTCTCCTTTCCCAGAGATCAGTTCAATTGTTTCCCCACCGGCCACAACCACCAGCTTGGCATTCTCCTGGATGCATCTGGGCTCCTTGACGAAGGTTAACAAGGCCACATCGAAGCAGCGACTGAGGTCTTCTTTCCAGCTCCCTAGCTTATCCCTCACCATCTTGATGTTCTCCAGGTTCAGCGGCACAATCCCTGCTCGGAGACGCTCTAGGAACATGAGCCAGCTCTTCACTTGGACATTGTATTCAGGAGCATTGTCCGCTGAGAGGAAGACGGAGATCTCACACGACCCTTGCCCGGAGATGAATTCCACCACCTGCCCTTCACACTCCACCAGCATTTGGGCATCTTGCTTGACGGCATTGGGTTCCATCAAGAAGCCTTTCACGGCTCGGTCAAAGCAAGCCAAGGACGGAGTCTTGCCCGACAAACTCCCAAAGCGCAGCTGGCTACGGGTCCTAAGGAGGTTGCCGAGGGTCAGGGGGTAGGATTGGGAGCAGAGGTGGGAGAGGTATTGCTCCCACTCAGATGCACAGATGTGATAGTGGGGTTTGCCTTGACTGTGGAAGATCACAATCTCGCAACTGCCCTTTCCAGAGACCCACTCCATCAGGGTTTGATCGGCAGCGATGGTGAGCCGAGCGTTGTTTCTTACGCAGGGCGGCTCCAGGCCCAGCTTTTCCAAGGCAAGGTTCAGGGAGGAGAACAGCTCCCCTCTAGGCTCCACCGTGCTCCGGAGGGACAGCAAGGCTGAGAAGCGGAGTTCTCCCATTTGGGAGACCATTGCTTCCCCTAGACACCCACAGAAGGTTCAGCTGCGTGGATTCCACCTGCACAAGGAGAGGGTGGGAGGGGGACAGCGGGGAAGGGAAACAATTTTAGGGCCCTGCTTGCACACTGGGCTTCCCAAAGCCATTGTTCTTCTCTTTCCTGTGAGCAGCTGGGGCCAGTGTTCCCTCTAAGCTGAGTTAGTGTGAGCTGGCTCACAGTCTTCTAGCCTCCGGTTGACGCATTTTTGTCTCAGCTCAGGAGGGGTGGCTCCAGAGCAAACTAATTTAGGCAGCAGCCAAATCGCTCGCTCGCAACTTTAATACCAGCAGCTCACAGGGTAGAATTTTTGCTCACAAGACTCCACAGCTTAGAGGGAGCATTGGTTGGGCCTTCTGCTCTTTGCAAAGGAATGCATTGGAGTTCTTGGCACGGCCCTCACTGCTTGGTGGGCCTCTGGAAGAATATTGTTAGGGGGGCCAACCACCAAGAACACGCACCTCTGGTTGCCATTTTGCTCAGGCCTGCCACAGAGCAACAGGGCTGCTGTTGTCTCAGAGGGGCAAGAGAAGGGATTCTTTAAGTGTGAAGGCCAAAGCTGTTTAGGATTTTTAAACCAGCTCCTTGAATCGTGTCTAATTGTACAAGAAGCTACAGGATGGGTGGAAAACTAGAAGACCGAGTACAGGGCAAAACAGGAGGTCTTGTGATCCCCCAATTTACTTGTGCCGACATGTCTAAAACAATTATATTGCTTTGTTGAGAATATGGGTACCAGCTCTGTGGAGCAGCAGGAGGAAGAAGCAGGGTGAGGTGGACACTGGCCTAATGCTGTGCCATCACTCCCAGTTGAGTGGGTGGAAGTGACATCATGGGTTCCATGGCATTCAGGTAATTCCCCAGATCTCTATGGCATTGACCACAGAGATTAGGGAAATGCCTAGAGCTTTACTGACACAGTGATATCACTTTTACCAGCTCAATTGTGACATTTCCATCCCTGTACTCAGGATCCGCCCTTGAATTTCTTCCCAAAACAGAGCAGAGAGCAGGTAGAGTTCACGTTTTAAAAAGGCAGATAAACTGAAAAGTCTTTAGAGGAAAGTTACAAGAATAAGAGAGCAGAGGCAAAGTATCTGTAGACGTGTGCAAGCACATGAAAGCTTATACCTTGAATAAGACTTTGTTGGTCTTCTTAAAGGTGCCTGTTTCCACTTCTGGGTTGTACCTGATGGTGACATATCAACACAGAGTCTGGTGGCAGTTTTTCTTTTTCTCCTGCTTGGAGTGGCAGCAGGCATGGTGAAAATCGGCAATAGAGTTGCTAAACCTAACTGCATACCAGTTCTGGATCTCTGACATGGTTTAGTCAGTTCCTTGTTAAGTTTGCTAACACAGCAATTTTTTTTGTGGGGAGCAGGAGGACATGCCCAGGGCCACCAAGCAGCTTTTAAAATAACGATTCAATTTAAAAAGAAGACATATCCCTCTGAGGTCACCAGCCTCCAAGCACAGCCCAGGTTTCCCCCAGAATTACAACTAATCCAGGTGTTTCTCTCTCACTTTGGGTCAGATCTTTTTGGGTCAGGTCTATTCATTAACGTTTTATCTTAAATTAATGTTTAATGTTTTTATCTATTGTATTTTATTGTTTTATATTTGTTGTAAACTGCCCAGAAAGCTTCGGCTATGGGTGATATAGAAATGAAATGATTATTAGTCATCATACTTTAAAAAATCCATGTCCCTGAAGGAAGTGGCAGCTTCGAAGGGCAGACTCTATGGCATCACATCCCTGCGGAACTCCCTCTCCTCTCCAAATCTCTGGCAATTTCCCTAGCTGGAGCTGCAAACCCAGCCTCCCTCAGCCAAAAAACTAAAACCCAAATTTACTCCACCAACAATAAACCAGAAGCGGGAGAGGCACGCATGTGCTAAGTCGGACGCTGAATTCCGAGCTCCCCCTTAACCTAAGGAATTTACAGCTCAAAGGAATGTAAATGGCCAAACTTCGGCATACAATTAGCAGAAAAGAAGGGAAGAAAGCCAGGAGCAGCAGGGAAGCAGCAGGGCAGACGCTGAACGGTAAGACTTTTACTTATCGCTATTTCGAAAGGCGAAATGCTGGCCTGGATGAATCACAAGCGGGAATTAAGATTGCTGGGGAAAAGATCAACAACCTCAGATATGCAGATGATACCACTCTAATGGCTGAAAGTGAAGTGGATCTAAAGAACCTCTTGCTCAGAGTAAAAGAGGAGAGCGCAAAAGTGGGCTTGAAGCTCAACATCAAAAAAACTAAGATCATGGCATCCGGCCCCATCACTCCTTGGCAAATAGAAGGGGAAGCTGTGGAAGTAGTGACAGACTTCACGTTCCTGGGATCCCAGATCACCGCAGACTGTGACTGCAGCCATGAAATTAAAAGACGCCTGCTCCTTGGGAGGAAAGCGATGGCGAACCTAAACAGCATGATAAAAAGTAGAGACATCACCCTGCCAACAAAAGTCCGCATGGTCAAAGCAATGGTATTCCCAGTAGTCATGTATGGCTGCGAGAGCTGGACTATAAGGAAGGCCGAGCGCCGAAGAATAGATTCTTTTGAACTATGGTGCTGGAGGAGACTCTTGAGAGTCCCTTGGACTGCAAGAAGAACAAATCAGTCAATCCTCAAAGAAATCAACCCTGACTGTTCCCTGGAAGGCCAGATAATGAAACTGAAGCTCAAATACTTTGGCCACCAAATGAGAAGGGAGCACTCACTGGAAAAGACCCTGATGCTGGGAAAGATTGAAGGTCAAAGAAGACGGGGACGGCAAAGGATGAGATGGTTAGACAGTGTCATTAAGCAAACAGCTAACTCTGCCAAAAAACTTGCTCTGGCAAATGAACAGAAGATTACTTCTTTAACAAGCCAGATTAATGATCTCTCAGACAGAAATAGAAGGGCCAACTTAATTCTCTCAGGAATTTCCAAAGAGATAACGGCTAAGAACCTGGAAGAACCTTGAGGGGTGGTTGGAAACTAACGGTGTCAAGGTCCAAAAAGAAGATATTGAGCGAGCACACCGCCTGCAAGGAAGGAGCCCACCCCCAGGGCTCTTTACTGCCGGAGCTCCGCTCCTGTGCGCTCCTGCAGGAAATGACCCCTGGTCATATCTCACCCAGCCCCGCACCCTATTGATTATGACACTATCCCCTACCCAATTCAGCGCCTTCAAATAAATCCCAGCTCACAGGTGAGAGAAGGACAAACAACCACAGTTAAACACTTGAGTCCAGATATCTGCTCTCACCTGGTTATGGACAGGTTAATAAAGTCCAGCAATCAGCTCCCAACTTTGTTGTTGTTCAGTCGCACAGTCGAGTCCGACTCTTCGCGACCCCATGGACCCCCCCCAAGCACCAAGAAGACAGAGCATCACTTGCCCCAGAGCCCCTATCTATCCCTTGTGGCTAATAGCTTCTGGCTTCTGCTATTATCTCCCCTAAGTCTCCTCAATCAGGATGACAAGAGGTGCAGGAGCTCATTAGCATAACTCATTAGCGTATGCCACACCCCTGACATCATCAAGTGTGTCAGAAGGCAACACCCACCGCTCAGGCTCCACTGGACTGTTTTGGATTCCTAGCTATTTGGGGGGGGGGGACATGCAGATCTGTCCTCGCAGAAGAGGGAGAGCTTGTACTTGAATAAAACTTGGTCTTAAAGGACTGTTTTGGGCCGGGGGGGGGCGGCTCTGCAACTTACCTGGCTGTTTTTTGCTCTGACTGAGGGCTGCTGGGAGCAGGGGGGTGGGGCCAAAGGCCCATCCAGTCCAACACTCTGTGTCACACAGTGGCCAGAAATACCAGTGCCATCAGGAGGTCCAGCAGTGGGGCCAGGACATTAGAAGCCCTCCCACTGTTGACCCCCCCCCAAGCACCAAGAAGACAGAGCATCACTTGCCCCAGAGCCCCTAGCTATACCTTGTGGCTAATAGCCACTGATGGACCTCTGCTCCATATGCTTATCTAATTCCCTTTTGAAGCCGTCCATGCTTGTAGCACCCACCACTTCCTGTGGCAGTGAATTCCATGTGTTAATCACTCTTTGGGTGAAGAAGTACTTCCTTTTATCCGTTCTAACCCGACCGCTCAGCAATTTCATGGAGTGCCCACGGGTTCTTGTATTGTGAGAAAGGGAGAAAAGTACCTCTTTCTCTACCTGCTCTTTCCCATGCATAATCTTATAAACCTCGATCATGTCACCCCTCAGTCGTCTTTTCTCCAAGCTAAAGAGCCCTAAGCGCTTTAACCTTTCCTCATAGGGAAAGTGTTCCAACCCTTTTATCATTCGAGTTGCCCTTTTCTGCACTTTTTCCAAAGCTATAATATCCTTTTTAAGGTGTGGTGCCCAGAACTGCACACAGTATTCCAAATGAGGTCTCACCATTGATTTATATAGGGGCATTATTATATTGGCTGATCTGTTTTCAATACCCTTCCTAATAATCCCCAGCATAGCATTGGCCTTCTTTATTGCAGTCACACACTGTCTCGACATTTTCAGTGAGTTATCTACTACAACTCCAAGATCTCTCTCTTGATCTGTCTCTGCCAGTTCAGACCCCATCAATGTGTATTTATATTTAGGATTTTTGGCTCCAATGTGCATCACCTTGCACTTGGCCACATTGAACCCCATTTGCCATGTTGACGCCCACTTGCCCATCTTTGACAGATCCCTTTGGAGTGCCTCACAATCCTCACTGGTTTTCACCACCTTGAACAACTTTGTATCATCCGCAAATTTAGCCACTTCACTGCTTACTCCCAACTCCAAATCATTAATGAACAAGTTAAAAAGCAGTGGACCAAGTACTGATCCCTGTGGTACCCCACTGCTTACACCCCTCCACTGGGAGAACTGCCCATTTATACTCACTCTCTGTTTTCTATTAATTAGCCAGTTTTTGATCCATAAAAGGACTTGTCCTTTTATCCCATGATTTTTGAGCTTGCTTAGGAGCCTTTGATGAGGAACTTTATCAAAAGCTTTCTGGAAGTCAAGGTAAATAATATCTATTGGATCCCCCTTGTCCACATGTTTGTTCACCCCCTCAAAGAACATTAACAGGTTAGTGAGACAAGATCTTCCCTTACAGAAACCGTGCTGAGTCTGCCTCAATAGGTTTTGTTCATCTATGTGCCTACTAATTCTTTCCTTAATAATGGTTTCCACCAATTTACCCAGTATCGACGTCAGACTGACTGGCCTGTAATTTCCCGGATCTCCTCTGGAACCCTTTTTAAAGATTGGAGTGACATTAGCTACCTTCCAATCCTCAGGAACGGAGGCAGATTTTAAGGAAAGATTACATATCTTTGTCAGGAGATCCACAAGTTCACATTTGAGTTCTTTCAGAACTCTCGGATGTATAAGAGGGGTTCGGCAGGGGTGCTCGCTCTCGCTGTTCCTTTTTATTATTGCAATAGAACAACTAGCAGAAAGGATAAGGAATTGTGCAAGGATAGAAGGTTATAAGGTGAGGTGGGAAGAAATGAAAATTAACCTATTTGCAGATGACATTATAGTCGTCATGACAAACCCCAAAGAACCGATAAAAGAAGTAAAAATTATACTTTAGGATTTTGAACGCTGCTCAGGTTTAAGGGTCAACATGGCTAAATCAGAAATTATGTATCTCAATGTGAGCAGAGAGGGGGAAAAAGAAATAAACAAAATTACAAGCATGGGAATGGGCACTAAACAGCTCAAATATTTAGGTATAGTATTACAAAAGAATATTAATAGAATCTCGGAGCTTAACTACAACATGATATGGAAGAAAATTGAGAAGGAAATGGGGAAGTGGTTAAATAAAACCGTAGGTGTATCCACTAGAATTAGGAGTGTCAAAATGTTTTGGATACCAATAATATATCTATTTCAGTTGATACCACTAGGGGCCAATATTAATAGACTAGAGCAATGGAATAGGAAGATTAGAGAGTGGATATTTGGCAGGAAAAAAAATGTAGAACCCAAAAAAGGTTGGTATATAGTCACAAAGCGGAGTTGGGCTGGGGAGTCCCCGAGCTGAAGAGCTATTATGAAGCTTTCCAAGTTAAGCAGTTATTAGAGATAGGTGAAGGTAGTGAGCAGAAATGGGTCAGATTTGAGAATGAGATCAATAACAACATAGGATGCTTTGGGATTTTCTCTAAAGTTACTAAAAAAGATCTTAAATCAATTAAAGGGCCCAGAAATTCAGCACTAGAAGCCTGGAGTAAGTGGCAGCCCACATGGTTAGGAAGAAACTCAAGATGGGCACCAATAGATGCCATCCATAGTGAAATAAGCGAAAATAAATGGTGGCAGTTGCTAAGATCAAAAGGGTATTATAGATTGGGAGACATGTTTAGGCAAGGCAACCTAAAACCAGTATATGAAATAACCGAAGAGATGGGTAGGCAACATTGGCTTAAAATAATAGCACTCCATAGTATGGTAAAAAAGATTAATGAAAAAGAAGAAATCTGGTCAGAAGAACCAATAGAAGAAATATACAAAAGGATGCAGAAGTCAAAACAAGGACTAGCAGGGAAAATTTATAGGAAAATGATATCAGAAGAAGGTCAGATAACAGAAAACATGGCAAGCAAAATTATGAAGGGAATAGAGGAAATTAAAGTGATTAAATTTAATGAAATGGAGCATAAATTCTTTACAAAATGGTACAAAACACCAGCGCAATTGGCAACTATGTTCCCAGGAGCAAGTCCCATGTGCTGGCACTGTAAACAGGCCAAGGGCTGGTTTTCCCACATCTGGTGGGAATGCCCAGAGGCTAGAGCCTTTTGGGCAAAATTTTTACAAATTATAGGGAAAATATGCAAAGTCTCGTTGACCATAAACTTCAATCTAATGCTAATGGGTACAATTGGGAACCCAGCAGTAAGTAAGGAGAATCAAGCTACATTTAAAGCCATGATATTACCTAGTAAAGCAGTGATTGCTCTGGGCCTGGAAGGACAAGAGTAAATGGACAGTAGAAATCTGGCATAATTATTTGTTTGATTTCATACAGTCGGACATAATTGCGAAGCTGAACCAAAGAAATCAGGACGAAATGGAAGACCTACCTAGAATGGATAGTAACAGAAGGAAGAAAAGACATTCAGTGCAAGATTTGGACTTTGTGCCCGTGGCTGGGATCAAAGGACTAGTGAACTGAAATAGCAAGGGATGGGTGGGGGGAGGGAGAAGGTTTATAAAGCGATATGTAATGTACGGGACAAAACTTGATATGTAATATACATAAAACTTTACATTTAAAAAAACACAATAAACCAGAAGTGCACTGCACCACCTTGTGGTTTGCACTGAGAATAGTAAGGAGACAAGAGCAAAAGGTCTCGAAGAGCTGTACACTACAGTCTTTGCTGCCTTAGACGCTACGTGAGAATGTGGGGATACACACCTTGAGGAATTTGAGTAAGACTGGACACAGGAAATAGAGGCAGGAAAAATAGAGCTAGAAAACGTACAAGAATGATGAAGGTTCCCATAGCAGAAACCCAAGGAGAAAGTCACGTCTGGAAGGAATATCCAGGTGGACTTTTCTATTTTCAAGTGTTCAAAAATATCTGAGAGTAGTGGGAAGAGAACTGTAAACTCAATCCACAGAGAAAAGAGCAAGGGGTGAGGGTGCATAAAACAGGGAAGGAGACTGAGCATTATGCAGAACTTCCCATCAATGTAAGAAGAGTTAGTTTTTAAACTTCGTCTCTACATTAAGGATCCTCAGAGTGGCTTACAATCACTTTCTCTTCCTCTCCCCACAAGCACCTTGTGATGTAGGTGAAATTGAGAGAGCTTTGAAAGAAACTGTGACTGGCCCAAGGTCATCCAGCAGGATTCATGTGGAGGAGGAGTGGGGAATCAAACTCGGTGCTCCAGATTAGAGTCCACCACTCTTAACCACTACACCATTAAACAAGCTTCCTTTGACAGCTGTGGCATCTCCTCTTTCCTTCAAAGAATTTAGGAACGGTTAGTCAAGCGGTTGTCAGAAATGCTTCCGTCAGGAGATATGTATTTAAACCAGATTAGACAGCCTGATGCACCCCAAACATTTGATTGCATCACCTCATACCCAGTGAGCCTGCCTGCCTCCAAAACTTCAGACGTAAGAGAGGACAGCACTGCTCAACCTTTTACGAGCAACTCCCACTCAGTCTCCCTCCCTCCCCTGCCAGTTTGCCTCAAAGCTCTCTTTTCACACAATCCTGTGGGATGTGAGGCGGGCTCAGTGAATAACTCACCGGTTAGGGGTCGCCCTGAAAGTCTCCTCTGCACTCTCTCCACACTTTGTAGAACTGGCCAAACACCAGAGAGGTCACACCCTCACCCCTCCTATGTTGACTTCAGTGTATTGACTCTTTCAGCTTCCTTGTAGCCAAGGGCAGAGCCACTGCAGCTGTGCAATCTCCAAAGATGTGCAGGGGAAAAAAAAGATGTTTGTGCTTCTGAGAGGAAATCAAGCCATACCCATTTTTTTCTACTAGAAAAGGACCAGGCCTTCCCTCCCTTTGGGAGCTAGTGTGAAACAACTCTCCTCCCTTTGGGAGCTAGCATGAGATAACTGTGACAAACATGTTTGTTCAGAACTTGACAGTCTACCATTAACAGTGCAATGTAAAGCTGAGTCACGCCCTTCTTATGCCCACCGACTTCAGTGGACTTAGAAGAGTGTCACCCTGCTGAGGACAGCACTGTAAGTCACCCTGGGATACGGAAATATGCCTTCCCTGCCTTCCAGTAGCTCAGGCTAGTATCAATGCACTCACCCACATCCCCCTACACATCAGCCCTGCAAGGTAAGTAGAGACACTACTCTGCCAACAAAAGTCCGCACGGTCAAAGCAATGGTATTCCCAGTAGTCATGTATGGCTGCGAGAGTTGGACTACAAGGAAGGCCGAGCGCCGAAGAATAGATTCTTTTGAACTATGGTGCTGGAGAAGACTCTTGAGAGTCCCTTGGACTGCAAGGAGATCAAATCAGTCAATCCTAAAAGAAATCAACCCTGACTGTCCCCTGGAAGGCCAGATAATGAAACTGAAGCTCAAATACTTTGGCCACCAAATGAGAAGGGAGCCCTCACTGGAGAAGACCCTGATGCTGGGAAAGACTGAAGGTCAAAGAAGACGGGGACGGCAAAGTATGAGATGGTTAGACAGTGTCATAGATGCAACAAACATGAAATTGAGAAAACTTCAGAGGACAGCAGAAAACAGGAAGGCCTGGCGTGATCGGGTCCATGGGGTCGTGAAGAGTCGGACTCGACTGTGCGACTGAACAACAACAAATACCATAACCCTGGGGAGAGGTTCCAAAGGATGCAGAAGATAGTTGTAAGGTGAAAGGCGTGCTTCCCAATGTTCCCTCTAAGCTGTGGAGTCTTGTGAGCAAAAGTTCTACTTTGTGAGCTACCAGCATTAAAGTTGTGAGCAAGTGATTTGGCTGCTGCATCAATTAGTTTGCTCTGGAGCCCTCCTTCCTGAGCGAAGACAAAACTGTGTGAGCCGGAGGCTAAAAAACTGTGAGCTAGCTCACACTAACTCAGCTTAGAGGGAACACTGGCTGCTTCCTGATCCTCAGCCTCACAGAATTGGTGTGTCATGAGCAGCCCAAGGAGACAGTGTTGATGGACTGCAACTCCAAAACAGTGCTGGGAAAGTTACTGCGTGCAGACACCGCTGTCCTGAAAGCAGGTCAATGTTGATTGAAATCTGAGAAGGTAAAGTGGCCAGAGGTGGGGTTGATAGTTCTTTGCAAAAACAGAATCATGCAAATATAAGTGAGAATACCCTCATCGGGAAAGTCACTTAATTTAAAAATAAATAGCTTCTTTTGCTTGGGCCACATGAGTTCAGCTTACCATGGCAGAGAACTTTTAATTATTTTTAAGATGGGGCGCTGCCCCTTTCGCACGGATCCAGGCAACCTGTGGTAACGCAAAAATGCAATCATTTTATTTGAAGACTGATGTGGGCCTTAAAAGGATTCTGGCAGCTTCCTGGTAGCTGCTCTATCTGGAGTCATCGGGCTATCGGCAAGTGTGACAGAGGGGAGACTCAAGGTGGTATTCCTGGACACGGGAGAAGCATTTGAGCACTACCACAAACCCCCAAGACTCCTTCTGCTAATGTTGACCCATTATTTATTGATCCACTTTTAAAGCTGAGCACAGAAGTCCACCCTACTTCAAAGGCATGCGGGGCGATGATCACTGCTGCACCCCTCTCTGTGGCTGCCAAAGGAAAGCTGTCCCCGGCTTCCTCCCCTTCCAGATCTCTCTTTCACACAGCCCAATCCCAAGCCTCTAACGGAGGCAAAGGAAGGCGTAGCTGGTCGTGCACGCAACACGATGCTCCGCTGCCAGCAAGCGTTCAGAGGTCAAGGTTCATGTAAGTGCGGAGGTTGCGTTCCCAAGCTTCAGCTTTGGCCTCCCGACGCCGAGCCTCCCGTCTCCCCACCGTGGCGGCCCTTTCCGTCCGGGGCCGCTGGCCTTTGGGCTGCTCCACGGCGCTACGGTCGTGGGCGTCAAAGTGGGTCACCTTGGGCTTGAGGTCACTGTGGAAGCCCAGGCCCTTCTGGTCTCGCTTGAGGACGGTCTGGACGGGGAACTTGCGGCCGGCGCCCTCCGGTCCCAAGCCGGCTTCCTGGTCCCAGCCCCCCTTGACCATCAGCCGGAAGCCCACATTGTTCTCGGGGATGTGGTACCGTGTCGGGGGGAGGGGATCGCGCCGATTGAAAAGGTGGGCGGTGGAGCGCTCGTGGATGGCCACCGTGTCCTCGCTGTAGTGAGTCTGGCACACGGCACAGAATCTTCTCTCAGGCGGTGTTTGCGGACTGCAGAAAAGGAAGAAAAATTGATT
>NW_015165317.1:83345-108427 GCF_001447785.1 Gekko japonicus
CTCATGTTTGCGAACAGCATAGCTAAAAGAAACCTCCATATCAAGAAGCACTATAGCTCTGACTTCAAGGGCAAAGCTCAGGGGACAACGGGATCTGAGGCAGTTCCGCAGGGCCTGCAAGACGGAGCTCTTCCACCAGGCTTTCGAGTAGGGGCCGCCCCCCCCCGCTATATTGTCATCATGGGGGGGGTGAAAGAGGCCCTAGGAAGGAACATCTGAACTTTTAACATCTGAATACTGAAGCCACTGAATGTCTACTGGGACCTCCTGGACTTGGTCAGTCATCTCTCTGGGTTCGAATTAAAGATCATTGAGCACTTTATTTGTAGTGGGATTGGTTTTAAACTGTATAGTATGTTCTAAATGTATAGTATGTTTTATTGTTGCGAGATTTCTCGCCCTGTAAGCCGCCCTGAGCCCTACGGGGGAGGGCGGGGTATAAATTTGATAAATAAATAAATAAATATATTCACCTGATATGAGGCATGGGGTCTGATGAGACTGTCTATTGTGCCATCGACTGTTTTATTGCTTTTACTGCTTTATGGACTACGTGCTGTAAGCCGCCCTCAGCCCACTTGTGGGAAAGGGCGGGATATAAGTTGGAAAAAAAAAATAATAATCTCCACCATACTGACGTAGTTTGGCTGGATGGGTGAAAGAGGCCCTAGGAAGGAACATCTGAACTTTTAACATCTGAATACTGAAGCCACTGAATGTCTACTGGGACCTCCTGGACTTGGTCAGTCATCTCTCTGGGTTCGAATTAAAGATCATTGAGCACTTTATTTGTAGTGGGATTGGTTTTAAACTGTATAGTATGTTCTAAATGTATAGTATGTTTTATTGTTGCGAGATTTCTCGCCCTGTAAGCCGCCCTGAGCCCTACGGGGGAGGGCGGGGTATAAATTTGATAAATAAATAAATAAATATATTCACCTGATATGAGGCATGGGGTCTGATGAGACTGTCTATTGTGCCATCGACTGTTTTATTGCTTTTACTGCTTTATGGACTACGTGCTGTAAGCCGCCCTCAGCCCACTTGTGGGAAAGGGCGGGATATAAGTTGGAAAAAAAAAATAATAATCTCCACCATACTGACGTAGTTTGGCTGGATACTGATGGAGGAAGAATGAACCAACTTATCCAGCAAGGCAATAAAGCAGCGAAGGAGTAGCCGAAGAACCTTCTTGACTAACAAGCCGGGGCCCACCAGCAATTGTGGGGAGAGGGAACCAATCTGGAAAGCCTGCCCAAAGCCCACAACTCTCCCCTTCCAGGATTCTGTTCTCAAGACCTCGGGGGCTTCAGCAGGCCAATTTCCCATCTCTGAGATTGAAGGTCAAAGAAGACGGGGACGGCAAAGGATGAGATGGTTGGACAGTGTCATCGACGCAACGAACATGAAATTGAGCCAACTTCAGAGGACAGGGCCTGGCGGGATCTGGTCCATGGGGTCGCGAAGAGCCGGACTCGACTGTGCGACTGAACAACAACAACAAACCATCTCTGTGAGCTAGCTCACAGTTTTTTAGCCTCCGGCTCACACACTTTTGTCTCGGCTCAGGAAGGAGGGCTCCAGAGCAAACTCATCTATGCCGTAGCCAAATCGCTCGCTCACAACTTTAATGCCAGTAGCTCACAAGGTAGAATTTTTGCTAACGAGACTCCACAGCATAGAGGGAGCACAGGTGGCAGCACATCTGCTTGGCATGGGAAAGGTCCCATGTTCAGTCCCTGGCATCTCCAGTTAAGAGGAGCAGGCAGTGGCTGATGTGAAAGACCTCCGCCCGAGAGCCTAGAGAGCTGCCGACAGTTTGAGTAGACAACACTGACATTGATGGACCAACTGAGTACAAGGCTCCTTTGCATATTCAGCATATTCAAACACATTTCCTCATCGTCACACAGGCTCTTGGGCAGCTTAGTATTTTTCCTCTTGGTTAATCTACAAAGCTGTGTTTTCCTGCATGCCCAGGGAGTCCCCTGAGTCTAAAGAGGCCACTGCCTTGTCTCAGGGCAGTCTGATTTTTGTGGTTAGCACTGGGGCAGGGACAATGCAGGATTTGTCATTTTAACCAGTTCCCTAAAGTAGCCCACGGAAACCAAAATCTTATAGATATGTCAATCCAAGGCAAAATACGTCCGACAGAAAAAGAAAAAACGGGGGGGGGGGGGGGGGGGCTCTTTGAGGTGCCAGGATCCAGGCATGACAGAATGGTGCCAGGCTGCTTCTTGCTTACTTTCTGATCCAGCGGCAGCCTCTATGTGAACGGAAGAAATGCAATGTTGCCTCTAAGCCGTGGAGTCTTGTGAGCAAAAATTGGACTTTGTGAGCTACCGGCATTCAAGTTGTGAGCGAGCGATTTGGCTACTGCATCAATTAGTTTGCTCTGGAGCCGTCCTTCCTGAGCGAAGGCAAAAATGTGTGAGCCAGAGGCTAAAAAAAACTGTGAGCTGGCTCACACCGACTCAGTTTAGAGGGAACACTGCTTGGCAGAGGAGGAAGCCGGCTGGCGGGCCCTAGAGCCTAAACTAAGGAACATTCTCAAGCAGGGACATTTGTGGGCCCAAAGTTGTCATGCCCCCCCCCCCCATTTTAGGGGGTGGATATAGGCAGAGTTGGAGAGGAATACTAGTCAGGGACAATGTTCCCTCTAAGCTATGGAGTCCTGTGAGCAAAAATTCTACTCTGTGAGCTACTGGCATTAAAGTGGTGAGCAAGCAATTTGGTTACGGCATAAATTCGTTTGCTCTGGAGCCCCATCCTTCCTGAGCTAAGACAAAAATGTGTGAGCCAGAGGCTAAAAAACTGTGAGCTAGCTCACACTAACTCAGCTTAGAGGGAACACTGGTCAGGGATATGTAAGGGTTTGGCTACTATCTGCCCACAGTTGTTTGACAGTGCCATCTTAGTTACACTCTTCTAAGGCACCGGCAGCAAAGGTTTACTTGTGAGAAGCCAGGATGGTGAAGGCTGCACTGACAGGGAGGGTGGAAAATAGTCCCTCCGTTACAAAGCAAACGGGGGTTTAATAAGTTCCCCCACCTATCAGAGCCAGTGCAGTCAGTGAGCATCTGATGAGGATCTGGGAGACCCAAGTTCAGATCCCTACTCTGCCACGGCAGCAGGCTGGGGGGCGACCTTGCGCCTGTCACACGCACTCATCCTAACCGACCTCACAGAACTGCTATGAGGAGGCAAACGATATAACCTGCTTTGGGTCCCGACTGGGGAGAAAAGGAGGGTTACAAATACCTGCAGAAAACAGATACGGATCTGCTCTCCTCCTAGCCTATTTCACAGGGCTGTTATGAGGATAAAATGGAGGAACAGAAGAAGCTGCTTTGGGGAGAAAGGCAGAGTGTAACTGAAGCACAATCAAAATCGATCCGTCTATGGCACAGAGCAAAGTGACTGTCCAAAGCTAGTATGGTGCAGTGGTTAGTGTGCTGGACAAGGTGTTGGAACACCCATTTTACCCTATAAGGCAGGGGTGTCAAACATGCGGCCGGGGGGCCGGATCAGGCCCCCGGAGGACTTATATCAGGCCCGCAGTGGAACTGGCTGTCTTCTGCTTCTTCTTCCAGTTCTGCTGTGGCTGCATCATTGTAGGTTTACAGCTTACAGATACACACGTGAACAGCATACTCAAGATTACAACAGCACAGATATTTTGATGCAATAATTCACAGCAAGAAGTGTCAGTTAAACAAAATATTGCAAGAGTGCTCATGTTTTAAGCATGTTTTTATTTTAAGTTTAAAAAAAACCCTTTGTGTTTGTGTTCTTTATAAAGTTTATATCCCCGCTACCTGCCATTACATTTTATGACACACATGGCTCGGCCCAACAAGGTCTCATGTATGTCAGATCCGGCCCTCATAACAAATGAGTTTGACACCGCTGCTATAAGGTTTACTTTTCTTTTCCCCTTGAGAAGACAATGGCTCAAACTTGCAGAAAGAAGGGAACTCACTTGGAGGGCTCCTCCTTCACACGGGGCCTTCCGCTTCCCTGGAGGACTTCCACCACTTTCTGGTGCCCCGCTTCTTCCGCCAAATCCACCGCATCCCGGCCTTGAGTCTCACACACCCCCACCCAGGCAGCGCCGCGGCTCAGGAGATACCTTACAGCCTCCGCCTGCCCAGCATAAGCAGCACACATTGTGGCTGTCCAATAGTAATCATCCCTATAGTTCACGTCACACCCGTCCTTCTCTACCAGTGCCCGCAGGGCCTTCAGGTTCCCATCTTGGGCCGCTTTCAAGAGCTGGTTTCCTTTGCGGGTGTCCGTCTGTGTAGGGTGGTTCTGGGTGCGAACGGCCTCCTGTGCTGGTAGGCGTGCAGAAGGCAACTTGCGTTTCCTCTGTGAGGCTTTCCTGGGAGCACTTGAGAGTAACAGACTCTCATAGAAGCTGCGCGCCGTTTCTCCATCCGTGCTCCCTCCCCCCTGGCCAGCCATAGGCGTGGTTTGGCGGCTTTTCTTCTGAACGTGCCCATCTCGCCAGAGATCCGATTCATCCTGGGCACGAGTGAAAGCAATCAGCTGCGGGCCACGGTTCATGGCAATGCCGAGTAGGGCTGGCTATGGACTGGAAACTGTAGTCGTGGGCTTCTCAGCCTGTTAAGGGGACGGGGGGAGAGAGAGAGGCAGGGATTGACATCGATTGACATCTGTGGACAGGACTGTGACTAGGCACCTGGTTGCAGAATTCAGCTTCCTAAAAACCTCAACTTTCATTAAAAACCTCCCAACTTTTTACTCATTATGGCTGCAAAGATGGGGTTTAAAGGATGGGGGCGACAATTGCTGAAATCTCAAGTGCCGGAGAGATGGCTGAATTTGATATCTCAGTGGTTGTGGCTTCAGGACCACACATAGTTTCATGCCATTCCCCATGACAGGCAAAAACAGAATGATACAAAATAAAAGGTATTGTGAAACAGACAATGGAACAGATTGGCATTCCCACTTACCCCCCTTTTTTCTTGGCACACACAAATTTATGGTTCTGTGATTTAAACAACTTTCTTTTGTGCAATGCCAATGCAAACCTGATTTGCACATAATGTATTCTTCTAGTGGAAAGAGGCAAAGCTTTAGACAGAGCCCAGAAACCAGCCCTCTGAGCACCTAAAATCCAGCTCTGCCCCATTTTGGCTTCTGAGACTTCTGTCGGGTGTATCTGCACATCCTGAAGTTTCACAACCATAAGGGTCAGAAACTTGGTTATTCAAAAAAAAATATGCAGAGAAATCCAAGCTGCTGACCTTCAGAAAACTCTATCACATTCTATGTCAGGTGGTCCACTTGGGAAGGTATAAATATTCTCTCCGTCATGGATGAGGAAGTGGAGTTGCTACAAATTGCCCTGAACACAAAGCATTCTATTTTACACAGAAGCCAACCAGTCTCCCTGCAGCACATGGAGGCGGAGGTCAAGGCCTCCCCACTCCCCATGTTATGCTATAACAAAGATTTAAAAAAACAAACGCACAGGAATAAGGGAGTGCTACCAAACCACGCAAGCCCTGTTTGACGCCAGTAGGGTTGCCAGGTCTGGGTTGGAAAACACCTGGAGACTTTGGGGATGGATCCAGGAGAGGGCGGGCTTTGGGGAGGGGAGGGGCCTCGGCATGGTAGAATGCCCTAGAGTCCACCCTTCAAAGCAGCCATTTTTTCCAGGGGAGCTGATCTCCGTTGGCTGGAGGTCAGTTGTAAAAGCGGGAGATCCCCAGGCCCCACCTGGAGGCTGTGAACCCTAGATGCAGGCCATATAACCATTGTCCCTTAAACAAACGAACAAACCCATGCTAATTGTTTGGAGACAGAAAACTCCCCCCACCCCCGAATGTTTCCCGGGTCACTAGGGTTGCCAGGTCTGGGTTGGAAAATACCTGGAGACTTTGGGGGTGGAACCAGGAGAGGGCGGGGTTTGTGGAGGGGAGAGGCCTCAGCATAATACAATGCTATGGAGTCCACCTTCCAAAGCAGCCATTTTCTCCAGGGAAGCTGATCTGTCAGCTGGAGATCAGTTGTAAAAGCAGGAGATCCCCAGGCCCCACCTGGAAGCTGGCAACCCTACAGGTCACACATCGAGGAAAAATGGAGAAATACGATTTTGGACAGAGGAAAACTGTAGGAGATAGAAGCTGGAAGCAAGGCAGAAACAGTTTAAGAAAAACAACTAGGAGTGGAGGAGAAAGAATAAGTCAGAGAGGGGAATCTTTGGGTAGAAAAGAACTCAAAGGGCCCCCACGCAGGCCCTAGTAATAAAAGGGGCTCCACTCTCTACACCCCATTTTTCTCTCTCCAAGAAGCTTAGGATAGTACGTATTGATTTCTGTGCACCTCCCTAACTTCATCTTCATAATAACCCTTGTATTAGGCCAGAGGGTCTGTCTACCCTAGCCCATCCCGAGTGGTGATTTGAACCCAAACCTCTCCAGCACTAGCCCAGCACTCTAACGACTACCCGCACTCAGTCTCTGGCCTAATACAAGTTCAATTGCTAGGCAAAGCCTTGATTCCAGAGGGCCCCTTTCCCGAGACACCCCAGATTCCAAAATACCATCGAGAACCGGGCATCGACGATTCCAGAGCGACGACAAAAACCACCGAACAAGCGCCGTCGGGAATTCCACCCACGCAAGCTCCTTAGGAGACAGAGACAAATATTACTCTTCTTGTTACCACTTCCGGTTTAAAAACGAACAGGGTTGTCGGTCCAACACTCCTAACTCAAGGACGTCGGTCATTTTTAACCGGAAGTCTCGATTGTACATCTTGTTTTTCCTCGCTCTGGCTTCCTCGCTAAGACTATAAACGTCACAGCGACGACCGAGAGGGTTCTTTTACGCATGTGCTGGGAGCGTTGCCCCGGTTACAGGCGAACACGCTACGCATGCGTAACAACAATACCTTTCCATGATGGGTGCTCTGTAAAATCGTGCCCTAATTTAGTCGCACGGCTACTTCCCGAGTAAGTTAAAGAATGGACGTACTTGCCATGAGAAGAGCGAGTGTAAAATGTGTTTATGATTCATCCGTGCTTCAAAACTGGGGAAGTGGCGGGGGAGACTTCACGGAAGAATAGACGCCAGGATTTGGCACCGGCTGTACCGTAGGGAAAAACGTAGGTGGAAGGTCAGGCGGGACTCGGCGCATGCGCATTTACGCATCAGAAGTGGCGAGGGTTTGTTATCGTTCTTGGCTGTCGCCTCGTGCTCTTCCCCGCTCCCCCCCCCCCCCCCCCCCCCAGCGGGCGGCGTTCTCGCCGTAACCGTTTCGTCTGTGACGGTTAATGTGACCTGCATACGACCGCCCAGTCCCCCCTTCTCTCTCTGAAGTGCAGGGTTTTCAATGGGGCTCATCTAAATAAAAACAGCGCCTGGCTTGGCAGAAAAACCAGCACTATGCCCTATACTTGTAAGATAATCCTCAGGGGGTACTCCTCTCCCTGATTTTATTGAATATTTACATGCGCGCGCCCCTCACCCAGCTAGCAAGGAATTTCAGGCTCGGGTGCCATCAATATGCTGATGACACCCAGCTGTATCTGTTATTGGGGGCGGGGGGGGGCACTGCCCCACAAAGTCTGGCTTCGGGACTGGAGGTTGTGGTTGTGGTGGGGTGGCTAAAAAAGAGGCAGGCTGAGACTGAATCCATCAAAGACAGAGGTTCTGTGGGTGGGGTGGGGTGGGGGGCGCTTCGGACAAGAGTTCAGGCACCACTGACACCCGCGCCATCCGGCAAGAGTTTGGGCATGACTTTGGATCACCTTCCTATCGATAGAATCCCAAGTCATGCATATTGCCAGGCTGGTGATTTTCCACCTCCAAGCCTAGCGACTGGCTTCTTTCTTGTCATGCCTTGAACTAGCCACAGTAATCCATGCGATAGTCACCTCCAGGTTAGACGAATGCAACTCGCTCTATGCTGCCCTGCCCTTAAGACTGACCTGGAAACTCCCAACTGGTCCAGAATGCAGCAGCACGGGTCCTGATGGGAACGTCACAGACGGCACAGATACAACCAGTCAGAGGTCATTTGGGGGGGGGGACGCGGGGGATCGCAGTTCCCCCGGGTGAGGTACGGGGGGCGGGGCACATGACAAAGCCCCGCCCCCTGCTTCCGGCCCTCATTCAGCCAGGAGGAGGCAGGAGGAGAGGGAGGGTAAGTTGCTTCCTCCCTGCCTCTCCCCACCCCTGTCTGCCTGGGGCCAGGGAGGGCCTTCGCGGGGCTTCCTTCCACTCCCGCCGGCCTTGCAGGTCCACCGCCGGGCCCCTCATGGAGCTGCAAGGCCAGCGGCGGCCGGGACCGTTGGGGGCGGGGTGTGTGGCCTTATGACACACTTCCGGTGATGTCAGGGGGTGTGGCATATGCTAATGAGTTATGCTAATGAGTTCCCCTAGCTCTTTTTCTACTAAACGACCCCTGCAACCAGTGCTGCGCCAGCTACATTGTCTTCCAGTGGAGTCCAAGTCAGGTTCAAGGTTTTGGTATTGACCTTTAAGGCCTTGAGCGGTCTGAGACCTACATACCTGCAGGACCACCTTCTCTGGTATGTCCCTGGGAGAGCCTTGTGCTCCACTGACGACAACTTGCTGGTGATCCTCGGCCCTAGGAATGTCCGGCTGTCCTCAACCAGGGCCAGGGCTTATTCAGTCCTGGCTCCAACCTGGTGGAACTCTCTGACAAATGACACCAGAGCCCTGCGGGATCTACAAATATGAGCACCACCCCCTAGAGTCTGATTTGACTGGCTTTTGAGCAAGGGAAACCTTTACCTTAATTCTGTATTGCAGTTGTTCCCTCTCCCCCCTATATTTTTTGTTTAAGTTTCCCTCTCTCCTTCCCACTAAGTGGCCGGGCAGTCCAGAATGGGAGCAGAAAATTGTAATTCGTCATCTTGGATCTTTTATTCTGGTTTTATCTCTTATTAATTGTATTAATTGTATATGGATATTTTATTTTGCGTTTTGAACATCGCCCAGAGTAAGCGGGGATAGGGCGAATAATAAAAATAAAATAATATTATAATTATTATTTTCCCTAAAGATCCAAGCTATTTTTTTAAAATATATATTTTCAGGATGCATTAGATGAACTCCTCTCCCTCCCCAATGCATTATACAAACATCAGGATAAGGAATAATGTCATTCAGAATTGCTTTTTTAAAAAAATTGAAACACTTGCATTCTGCGAGCTTAATATGACGTTGCTAACAAATTCATATATGACAATATATCCATAAATCAAAATTTTGTTGTTGTTCAGTCGCACAGTCGAGTCTGACTCTTCGCGACCCCATGGACCAGATCCCGCCAAAATACAAACAATTAAAACATCCACACCAGAGAAGAAACAAATGAGAGTAATTAACACAGCAGAGGTTTTTTTAATTAACAAAAAAGTTAGATGGAAGACAAAAAAAATGAACAAAGATTTTTTTTAAAAAAAAACCCACAAAATTAAATAAGAACAATATTCTGTCTTTCAGTGGCATTTGCTAAAAGCTAGAAATAAAATATTCAGAAATTCATATTGAATGAGGAAGGGCACACATAGATTTTATTTACATGATTTGTCTGTGTTCTGCATGAATTGTTCATCTTTATTTTACCTTTTCACAGGCATGGGTAATTAACAGAGGAATCTAATTATGACAGCCATGCTAAGGACTGGCACTGCAGACAGAATGAGCCGGCGAAGCAGTACCAGCATCAGGGATGGTAACTCACTGGGAGAGGGAATCTAGATATGTCTCTAGATCGCTCCAAAATAGGGCTGCCAACCTCTCGGTGGGGCCTGAAGTTCTCCAAGTATTACAGCTGATCTCCAGACAACAGAGATCAGTTTCCATGGAGAAAATGGCTGCTTTAGAGGGTGGACTGTGTAGCATCAGACCCCATTGAGGTCCCTCCTGTCCCCAAATCCCACCCTCCCCAGGCTTCAACCCCCCTGAATCTCCAGGAATTTCCTAACCCAGAGTTGGCAACCCTTCTGCAAAAGTATATACCTACTCTGCTACAGAGTCCACTTTTTGCACTGGTGTCATGCCTTCTGAAAGCCACTTGCAAAAAACAAGAATGAAGGGCCTTTTATTAGGACCAGCCAAACGGACACAAAAATACAGTGCAAGCTTTTGAGCTCACCAGAACTCTTTATCAGATGTGATGTTTCAAAATGTTAAAAGACCAAAGGGTAGAAGGCAGACTTCCTGGTTTTGATGTTGAGGTCTAATCTTACAGGCATCCTCTGTGAGATGCAAGCGGGTCATTAACGTTATTGCTGAGGTGTTGAATTACAGGGTGGGTTGGTCCTAATAAATATCTTTCATGGATTTTGTTTTAGAACTTTGCGTGGCTGTACCGCTTTTTCTGTTTCAAGAAATACAAAAGCCATGTTCATTCCTCCTCTATGGCCCAATTTAGAGGTTTTACCTGTGAAGTTTTTCATGCTCCCAGAGTATTGTTTAACCTACAGAGCACCCATGTTAAGTCTGTTGCAGCAAAAATAAACAGGAGTCTTGTAGCGTCTTAAAGACAAGTTTTTCTTGTAGCGTAAGCTTTTGTGGATTTAGAGCACACATATCTGAAAAAGTGGGTCACAAAGTTCTTGCTAGAATAAAAACTTTGTTAGTGTCAGTAAGCTAATGTTGCACATATAGCAGCACAGTTTAAATGGGATGGCAGGCACGTATAAGATCATGTTGTAATTGGGCCTGAATGAAATAAGTTCCTGCAGTTGTCTGCACAGCAGTGCCAGGAATGAGAACGACTGTTCTTGCTCTTAGAGGCAGTATTAGCCAAACTTTAACCAGGGAGTGATTAAGCCGAGAATTGGTGTGGAAGAGACTGTCAGAAAAGAGTCAGTAGTAATGACCACACTGAAGAGCTAGTTGTGGTGTGGGTCTCCCCTTAGAAAAGGCTTGTCTCCCTTTTGTCAGTACATCTTCTGGGGGGGGGCACTTGAGAGAGAAGGGGCAGATATGCTGTTTTCCCTCTTTTTCTCACCCTCCACACCTTTTCATCTTCAGGTGTGGCGGCAGATGCCAATCCTTTTTTTTCTTCTCTATGTTCCCTTAGTTGTGATAGTCACATGCCTTCCATCTCTCCTCTACTTACATTCTTCCTTTTTAAAAAAAATGAAAGTACTAAATTGTACGTTACCACTGCTTGGAAAAACAGTCAACCTGTCCCTGCAACACCAAGTCACTTTGCTCATTGTTTAGTGGGACAGTTAAGCCACTTGTGCCAGCTGCAGTTAAATTGCTATTCCACCTTATCTACTTCGAGCCAGGGGACAGGTGCACTACTGCACTCCGTCGCTGTCTTTTGTCCATATCGACCAGGCTCCCCCATTTATTACACTTCTGTCCCACCTTTCTTCCATTACGGAGTTCAAGCAGTCGTACGGAAAGGGCTCCCGGGAGGTTTCCCATCCATCCAAGCACTGAGGGACCCAGACCTGCTTCACTTCATCCGGTGCCCTTCGAGCCTCCCTCGAGCCCAGTAGGACAGTAGCTCTTCCAGACCCTAACAGGGACTCTGTGGCCCTCCAGAGAGCAACGGAAGCATTCACTGCAGAGGGGGGGAAATGCATTTCCCCAGCAGTCCAAGAGGGCACTGCCAACTCGGAGCAGGATGTTTGGCTCCTGGAACAACATGCTTTCACCAGCAGTCCCCCAGACCTGATCCAGGGAGGTTGTGGATGGGCTCGTTTAATGGCACCCTGTCTCCGCTTACCTGCACATCGTCCACATGGGACTCTTCCACCTGCAGAACAGGCACAACAAATCACAGCCTTACACCAGTGACACAGGCAATGGGATGCCACTGTTGTGGGAAACCCCTCCCATCTCCGCCTTGCATATTAGGATCCCGTAGGCGCCCGAATGTTAGGCAATGTCCCCTCTCTCGGCAGGGGAGGGGAGAGCACCCAGGGGAGGCTTCCAGGGAGATGAGATCAGGATGAGAAGTGGGGGGTGTATCCACAGCCAAAGCTTCGTCATTGTGGATGCACCCTGGACATAACAAGCAGAACAAAAACTGGCCTCAGTCAGGAAGGTTTCCTTTCAGAGGCTTGCTTAACAATCGGCTCTGTGCAGGTGTCTCGATGGTTAGCTTTTCCCTTCAGTTTCTTGCCACCTCAAACATCACTCATCCCATTCCCTCTTTTGGGCCCCTACCCCTTTCCTGACTCATCCTTCCTCCCAGAAATAGTTAGCTGTCTTCCTCGTTTGTCTCCCCCGTTTTTGTGATTAGCCCCGCCCTAGTCCTTTGCTGGCCATGTCGAACACCTTTCCTTCTTCTCTGCCTGCTTCCCAGTAGTCCCCCCCCCCCATTTGACTGCCTCATAAAAGACCAACCAAGCGGGTTCGGCGCTCTCCAGGCAGACTTGAATGGTTTCCTCCCACCCGCTTTTCTGCCCTTGTTCATGGAAGTCATTACAGTCCCTTGTACAATCTGCATCCTACCGGGACCCTTAACAATTTAACACGAGTTACACCGTAAGACTATACATATATCGTCCTCCATCATTAGTTTCGCCCCGAGATCCAGTTTTCATTCATTAATCTAACAAAGGCTCAGCAAACTGGAGCTTCGGCCGCAGTGCCTAAATGAGAGTGCGCACGCAGTTGCTTCTTTGCTCTTGGATGGTCTTCCTGACAGGCACTTTATTTTACCTTCTTCGCATAATTAAATCTCTGGGAGTACCGGGTTAGCCTTCTCGGAATGGGACGGCCTGACTTCGGTCGTTCATTCAGGATCATCGTTCCCTGGGAAGCCTGACTGCTCGTTCCTCCTCAATCCAAATGGCATTTGGAGCACATTTCCTGGGAAACGACAGCGGTTTCTCACCGGGTGAGCACAACTGAGAGTGAATGACGTTTGTATGTCCACGGATAGGATGTTGTCAGTGAGGCGCTCTCGCGCTTTGCCTGGGATTTGTAGTTTTGTCGGAGCTCTAGAGGCAAAGGCTTTAAAGTACATCTGGACTCCAAGTCCCAGCTTGCTCCGCAGCATAGCGTCCTTATGCAATTTCCCCTCCCGTTGCACTGTAGGATTGGTAGTTCTTTTCCTGCTTGCCCACTCTTCCCATATTCTGAAGCGCTACGGTCCCGTGGTGCCCTTTTAGTTACGGGAGGCAGGCGCGTGCGCGGTTGAAACCGGCGGAGGCCTTCGCGGTCCCAAGCTTGTTTGCGTCCCGTGTTCCTCTCCTTGAGGCGATTGAGCCCCGTGGGGTGAGTTATGGGGGTACCAACCTAGAGAGCCGGTCTGCTGAAAGTAGGAGGACTTCTCGGCAATGGCGCTTCCGCGACAAGGTGGTGGGAGGGCTGTGGGGGCCTGTTCCAGTGCACAGAAGTACAAGAGGGACAGTGGTGTCCCCACACTTTTGCGTACGGAGACAGGGTATGGCTGTAGATGAAACTATTATGCAGATTATTTTAGTACTAACGGACTGAGAGAATGACCGTTCGAGTATAGCGGAAAGAGCATGGGATTTGCTTCTACTGAAGGTCTACATGTACAAACGCGGTAGGGTGGTCTTTTCCCTTCTATAGTCAGTGGAAGAGCACGGGAGCGAAGTGGCTGACAATCCCTGTACCAGTAGGAGTACTTACAAAAAAATAATGCAGAATACTTCCTGGTTACATTGGGAGAACAGGCATGATGGGGGTGGGTGGGGGGTGGGAGTTGCATGGATGCTGATTCTTCTCTCTATCTCTAGAGGACGGGAAGATGAGTAGCTCTGAGGAAGTATCCTGGATTTCCTGGTTTTGTGGCTTGCGTGGCAATGAGTTCTTCTGTGAGGTGAGTTGGGTAGAAGGGCTCCCTCAAAGTGGAAGTGGTTTTTGCTGCTGATGGGCTGGTAAAGTGTGTTGTCTGAATAATGATGAGCCTTCCTCGATTATGCAGTGTGGGTGGGTCGCCCAAGGGGTGGGCTTCCTGAATGGTCTCATAGGTTAGTGAGAGAACAGTTAAAAGCTGTTGACATTTTTAGGAAGTTAGCAACCTGATAGAACTTTTTGGGAGGCAAGTGGGTTGAGCACTGTATTTTGTACTGCTGTTATAGGTGGATGAAGATTACATTCAAGACAAATTCAATCTAACTGGTCTCAATGAGCAAGTTCCCCATTATCGCCAGGCCTTGGATATGATTCTGGATTTGGAACCAGGTGAGAGACAGCATTATGTAATGTTCTGAAATTCTGACAAGTTCCTTGACACCAAGGGAGCTTGGAGTTAACCAAAGGGTTTGGAGTGTATGGCATGCATAATCAGTAAGCATTGTTACAGAAGCTGTTTGTTAATTGAACAAAGCAGGAATTTGATAATTCCTGCAAGTATATGTTCACTTTTTAACTGTTTCATCAGAGTTCTCACTGTGACAGCCTTGAGAAAGATAACTATAAATACATGGCTTTGTGTCCAGAACTAAATGTACGAATGAACAAATCACGTAAGGCCTTCAGGGGGGATACATTAAATGGTTTTAATACAGTCATGTGAGTTTCACATCATTAGGCCTATATAAGGTAGCCATACCTCAAACACAGCTGAATCTCTCAGATATGGGTTCTGTCAGACTATCTAGCCTTTCTGAAAGTACTTTGGTGAGAATATTCAAAATTGTGTTTTATCTTTCAAATTTAAAATAGGTAGAGTACAAGATGACATGTATGCTTTTCTATTTGTAATATCATTGACATATGCCAGTGTTTGTGGAGCATTGTGATTCTTTTATATGTAATCATTTCAAGAGTAATCAGATTAATTTTAAAGAAAAATGGTAAAAGATAGCATGAGTGATCCTTGGTTTGGAATACAAGGTTTTTGCTTGACACATGGAATAATTAAAGTTCTGACTTCTCTTCAGTTAGAGGGCTGTTTCACTGTGAGAAATATGTTATAAGACAGAATTATCATCTCAATACAGCCCTGTAGTTTAGGTTTAATGCATTGCTTTGGAACAGACAAAGAGGGTCATAGTTTCCACATTCGATGTGTCTGTTTTAAAAGAAATGCTTCCCCCACAACACAGATAAAACTCCATGTCACATGGCCAGTGGCTGTAGGGCAATCCTTGCAAGGGACTTTGACCAGCCCACAGTGCCAGACTGTGTCTGAGGTATCTTGGAAAGGCTCATCTTCAGGTGTCCTATTTATGGCATGGGTAGTGCACTAATTTCAAGTGCTGCTTCTGATTGTGTACTGCTTATGTATGTGGAATTAGAAGGGAATTTTCAGCCACTTTTAGGCGCAATAAGCTGGAGACTCCAGTGCAATTTGAAAACCCTTGAGGGCATCCAATGAAACTGATGGGCAGTAGTTTCAGGATGGACAAAAGGAAATACTACTTTACACAGAGAGCAATTAAAATGTGGGGTTTGTGATGGCCACAGTAATAAACAGCTTTAGAAGGGGATTAGATAGACTAATCTATCTATGGCTACTAACCATGGTGACTGTGGGGAAGCTCCACATTCAGAGGCACTAAGCCTCTGAATCCCAGAGCTAGGAGGCAACATCAGGGGAAGGCCTAGGCCTCTATGCTCTGTTGTTGGCCCTCCAGAGGAACTTGTTGGCCACTGTGTTAGGCAGGATGCTGGACTAGATGGACCATTGGTCTGATCCAGCAAGGCTCTTATGTTCATACTTCTATGATTCTGTGATACTCTCTGGCTTTCTCCCACCTGCCCTTCTTTTGTTCCTTTAAATGATGCTCAGATGCTTTCGCCGCTGTTCGTTTGAGAGCACTTTAATTTTGGTTAGAGAATCCTATCTTTTTGCATACCCATGAACTTCCCATTAATATGTAGAGGCCCCTACCTTATCTGCGAGTAGTTTGGATTTGCCAGTTAACTATTAGGTATAATGATGATAATTGAGACTTTGCAAAATGTAGGAAAGATGTAAATTGTTACGAATTTGGAACAGTTTGTGTTGGAAACTGTACATGTCTCCGCAGCACAATTTTTTGTGCCTGAGAGTCAGGGTATGTAAGATTGAGATGTACATAGACGTTGGTGTGCAATGTAAACACATTCATTATATTTGTTTCTCAAAAGTTCAATAAATCTTTTAAACTTGGTGAATACTTTTGGTCGCTGATGTATTAAAGAATGTAATTAAAATTTGGAGAGCTAAGGGAGCGCAAGATAGGAATATTGCTAGCTTTATACTTGTACAGTATGATATTCTTGAAGTATAATCTGGTCTTAGAAGTTATTAATATCAATATTGTTTCAGTGGTGGCTTGAGGAATGATGTGGGGATCCTTTATTCTTCTCTGTCATGGTACCTGTGGCATCTCTTTATCTCTGTATGGTTCTACCGTCCTTGACTTTCTTCCTCTTCCCTTGCAGATGAGGAGCTCGAGGACAATCCTAACCAGAGTGACTTGATTGAACAGGCAGCTGAGATGCTGTATGGGCTCATTCATGCCCGCTATATCCTCACAAATCGCGGCATTGCCCAGATGGTTTGTATACTTCTTTCTTAAAACATTTATACCCTGCCTTTCATTTATGGCTTAAGGTGACTTACACATCAAAATAAAAAAACATTTTAGCTTGGATCTTGTACCTTGTCCTGCATAGACTTATCTCTGGGTGCTGTGGAAGCAGCCCTCTGCCATGAAGTGTGCTTCCTCTGGCACTATGCCCTTCCATTTACCAAAGTTTTTCAAGGAGTCTCAAAGTGCCTATTGCAAGAGGACCTCCTGCACAGCACCGGGAGAGAAATGCGTGCAGAACAAAGGTATACGATCCAAGCCTCTAAATATAACCCCCACTCAAATATCCCCCCCATGCTTGCCTTAGTGAATGAAATGGCCATGCAGTACCTCTTTAAAAACCTCTGGAGCTGGCACCCCACTCACCTTGGGGAGCCCATTCCATTGAGTGGGGACTGTTATTGGAAAAGCACAGGCTGTGCTGGGTGCCAAGCATGCTACCTTAAGTGTGGGGAACAGCCTTTAGATGACAACTTGAATACTAGTTGGTGTGTGGATATGGGGAGAGATAGTACTTTATGCTGCCTAGAGCTTGAAAGGCCAGGATAAAAGAAAATTAGGCAGCGTGTGGGGTCATATGGGGAGAGATGGTACTTTATGCTGCCTAGAGCTCCTGGAAAGGCCAGGATAAAAGAAAATTAGGCAGAGAGATAGTACTTTATGCTGCCTAGAGCTTGAAAGGCCAGGATAAAAGAAAATTAGGCAGTATTTGTGGTGTCCTTGTGGTGAGTCTTTATAGTGTGTGTAAGTAGTTACTCTATAACATAATGGTCTCAGAGGCAGCCACTCAAAGATCAGAGCCAAGGTGGCTGAGAAGGGAAAAACCTTTTATCCTACACTGTGACATCAAATTAATAACTAGCTTAGTTGGCTAGTGGTAGCTCACCTTTGGCACTTCTTGAATGTTTCCCTGGTGATCAGTTGAATTAACCAGTCCTAGCTTGTGGCTGATTTCCCATGAAGTGCTGACATTCTTGCTTTCTGCTTTTATTCCTAGCTTGAGAAATACCAGCAGGGAGACTTTGGCTACTGTCCTCGAGTTTATTGTGAGAACCAGCCCATGTTGCCTATTGGTAAGTACATACCTGTTGAAGAGGACCTGGAGTGGAGCTGAAGTTGGAAGACTACATATTAGAATTCTTGAATTTCTCAGGAAGGACTTAATGAGCTAGAGTGGATCCAGGAGGAGAGGTGGTAGGGGAATGGAGGTCCTCAGGTTGGAGAATAAAATGCGGAGCTGTGGAAATTGTCTCTTGAGTTCTCTAGGCATAACCTGTTTCAGGATTATACTTTTGAATTCCATTATTTATAAAGGAGATTGGTGCTAGAAACTATATTGATAGTGTTCATCCCAGAAGCCATGACACTTGACTTCTTTGTTAGCTATGAACAGCCTAATTTCTGAACTCTGCCTCCTTCACATTTAGGCTTGTCTGATATCCCTGGGGAGGCCATGGTCAAACTGTACTGCCCAAAGTGCATGGATGTCTACACCCCCAAATCTTCCCGCCACCATCATACGGATGGGGCCTATTTTGGGACTGGCTTTCCCCACATGCTGTTCATGGTGCACCCCGAGTACCGGCCGAAACGGCCAGCCAACCAGTTTGTGCCCAGGTAAGGTCCTTCCTTTGGTCCAAGGCAGTATGTTCAAACACTGGTTAAAGGAAGAAGCTGGAATTGGACTCCATTATCTCACTGAGTGGGAAAGAAGTTGAATTCAGGCTTTGTAGCCACAGAAGTGAAGTCCTGCCTCATCTCTAGAACGGAAATGACTAGTTGGAGACCTGTCTGTATCTAGCTCCCCACCCCCACCCCAACAGCTGACAGTTTAGAGGTAATCTGGCCCAGAAGCCATGCATGACGACTTTCGGCTGGTCTGTGATACCTCCCAAGAGCTGGGTCAAGAAATGCCACAGCCCAGGCTGTGGAGGCCAATGTGGTTTGGTGGTTACTGTGTTGGACTAGGACCTGGGAGACCCATGTTAAAATCCCCACTCTTTCATGAAGCTCACTGGGCGATCTCAGGCCAGTCTGGCTTTCTCTGCCTTAACCCACATGACTGGGCTTATAAACTGTGTTGCTCTTCAGCATTTCCAGTGCTGAAAAGGCTAAGGGGCAGGCAGCCTGCCAGCTCAGAAGCAGGTGTGTAGCTTAGGTGTGTTATGCTGGGTTTGGGCTATGCAAGCCCTTAGAAGCAGCCTGACTCAATCTGCACACCTCAGAGCCGGAAGGCAGCTTGAGCTCTGGAGTCCAGCTGCAAGTTCTCTCTTCTTTCTTTCATGTCAAGGGGAGGGTGGTGAGCTTGTACAAATTGAGCTTGCTTACGCATTGGACTAGATAATTTTGTTTCCATCTTTGATGGCCTTTAAGTGAGGAATACGTTAATTCACAGATTTTTCTTTCTGCTTCTTGAACCCATAACCTGGCAACCAGCAGGGACCTAGTGATTTTTTAAATTAAATAGTCTTTGCCATCCTTGAAACTCTAGCCAAAATCTTCCCCATCCACCTTGTAGTGTCAGGCCTTCTGCCACTTCTCATAGTCATGTCAGTGGCCTTTTAAATAAATATCTGAGGCATCACACCCGTCTTGATGCTCCACTGACTAACCCATTCAATCCTAGCATAGGTATATACGTACTCTTTACTGAAATATGTGAGGGCTGTTGTGGGCAAGGCTTTCTTCTCGTTCGCTCATCTCCAGTTTAACCTGCCTTGCTTTCTGTTTCAGGCTTTATGGCTTCAAGATCCATCCCATGGCTTACCAGTTGCAACTTCAGGCTGCCAGTAATTTCAAGAGCCCAGTCAAAACTATCCGTTGATCTTCTCTGTCCAGGTGCCCAGGGTCTTTCCCTGTCAACTCCCTTTACCCCCAGTCAGGGCTGTTCATTCTTTAATTTTGGTGACACCCACTGAGGACTGTTCCTTCAGTCACCCTCCAGCCTGATTTTTAGTCTTACTCTGGTGTGTGGTTTAAATTAATAATAATCAATTTCTGTTAATTCCCAGAAACACAGACTGTGACAGACAAATTCAATAACCACCTTAAATGTCATGATTTTGTGGGGCTTTTTTTTCTTTTTAAAAAATAAAATGAGATTTAAAAAAGCGACAAGGCTGAGAAGCAAATCTTTTTTTCCTCTCTTATTTTGTGAGGGATTACTAGTTGAAGGGAAAACAGGGGTGGGAAATCAGAACAGGTTGTAAAAGGTTTTAAAAGATGGGAGGGAAAAACATATGCATCTCTGAGGATCCCATTGGAAATACACTGCATGTTGGAGGCTTTGAATCTGGTAGATGCCAAGCCAAATGTGGTTGATAATATTACATTTCTTCTGCAACGCTTCTTAGCTCTGTATTGTGGGTAGTCCCTTCAAACAGTCCTATAGCAGTAATTTAAAGGTTTTTTTATTTACTTCGTTATAGTCCACCCTTCTCACAGAGACTCAAGGCAGTTTACACAATAAAACCATGTACTAAACAGTAGAATATACAGAAACAGTGCATAGAATCTGGATGAGAGAAGCACAAAAACCAGAGCTATAAAGACAGTAATACACATACTAAATAATCTAATGAAAATTGTCTAAAAATTTCCACAGACATTAAAACTATAACCCTTTTATATATAAAAAAGGTCTCCTGAAAAATTCTGTTTTACATATTTAGTGGAATGATAGACTCGTGGCTTTCAGACAATGTGATATTGTTAGAAGAAACCCCTCCTGTACCCCTAGTATCTCAGTATCTGGAGTCTGACCAGAGCTGTTTTAAGTTGGAAGTCTATTACATAATATCTGCCTTGAATCCAAAATCTCTTATTAGTGGTAAAAGTAGAAATAGCTTTAAAATAATGATAATGCCATGGCACAAACTACTGTTTGTAAACTAGAGAATATTCTTTGTTTCATTTTCTTCTCCGGAGACAGCAAGAAAACTGAAATAAAGTCTCTGCATAGGGGACTGAGAAGAATAAATATACTTGGAGAATAATTGGTTAAGGAGGTTTACCTTATTTTTCAGATCGCTACAGAAATTGACCGAAGTGGTGACATTCTGAATGAATTAATGTGGAGGACAAAGACTATAATCTTAGTTCTACAGGCACTGCTCTCCTCTGCCCCTGCGTACACTGTCTCCTCTCCTTAGCTTTGCTGTTGGTTCTGTTTTTCAGGTCCCACATTCCCTTCCCTTTATGATTTACTAGGAGTTGTTTGGATTAATCCAGAAAGATTAAGAACATAAGAAGAACACTGTTGGATGAGGCCAGTGGTCCATATAGCCCGGCATCTTCTCTCAGATGCCTCGGAAGAAAGCCCACAAGTAGGTATAGTGCCAGTGAACAAGGAGGCTTCATCTGGCTATTGTGATTAATTGCCATTGATGGACCTATCCTGGGTGAACATGTCTAATCCCCTCTTAAAACCATCTTAGATAGTGGTAATCACTACAGTTTATGGCACTGAGTTCCACAATTATGTATTATGTGGATTTTATATTCTGTCTTGAGGAAGACGAAAGTAAGGCAAAACAGCTTCTGACACAGTAGACTACACCATCCTGTTGAGGTGTTTGGAAGTTGGACTGGGCATCAGGGGATGTGCTTTGGATTGGTTTAAATTGTTCCTCACAGATCAGACTCAAAGAGTTACTATTGGAGATCAGCTACCCTCAGTGTGGGAGTTGTCCTGGGGCGTTCCACAAGGCACAATGTTATCCTTCATAGCATCGATATGCTGGTGACATCTCTCTCTATCCAGACCCCCCCTGGTGATGCGCAAGCCTTGAGCTGCTGCCTTATGGCTGTGTAGTTAAATGTTGAGAAGTGAACAAAAACTGAATCCAGACAAAATAGGTGTAATGCTGGTTGGGAAGCCAGCGGTCTTGTGCTTTCCACTTTTGATGGAGTTCAGCTGACCCTTGCTGATTCAGTTAATAGCCCAGGGATTATTAGAGGACCCAGCATTACAGCTGGAGAAGCAAGTTAATGCAGCTGCAAAAAAATAATAATTTCCCAAGGAAATCAACTTGGAGACTCCAGTTGGTGCAGAATACCACTGTTCAGTTATTATCAGGAACTAGATGGAACGTGTGTATCTGCCATCACTCTATTGCCTGGCCAGATTAAAGTACTGGCTATTACAAACTCAGATTATGGTACTGGCCATCGTAAAGCCCTTCATAGCCTTGGACCCCCATATCTTGAAGACCACCTCTCCCCTATATGGGATAGCGAATACCTTGAATTGATTCTGGTATCCGATGGGCAGCCGATGGGGTGACTGCAAAATGGGTGTAAGGTGCATACTCTGCCTACCTCCCAATAACAACTGAGCTGCAATGTTCTACATCAAGTAGAATCTCCAAATAGATTTCAAGGGCAGACCCCTGTAAAGGGCATTACAGCAGTCTAGTTTTGATGTTAACCATGGCATGGATCCAGGTGGCCAGATCTGCCAAGTTAAGGTGCAGGACCATCTTTAGGGCTCAACTATGTTGGAAGAAAGCATTTTTTTTTTTTGCACTAACTTGCTTCTTCAACCGTGATGCTGGATCCTGTATAACCCCAGGGCCCTTAACCAAATCAACAAGGGCCAGCTGAACTCCACTGAGGGTGAGGAGTTCTCTCAGTCTTCTTGCTCACATAGGGCAGATTAGAGATGAGGTGATAACTGGCTGCATTAATGAGGTATAAATGAAATAAATCTATAATATTTACAAATGGGGGGAATGTCTGGAGATATTCTGGGCCAGGATGTAGCAAGCCTGGAAGGGGGGGGGCGGCACAGATAGGAAGGATATCCTGTCTTTTACACAACACATTTTTGTAAATCAAGAGGTCTGGAGCATGATGGACACTGGAGTACGAGGAACCAAAAAAGATCCGGAGGAAGCAACTATATTGAAAATACCATCACAGGAGAAAAATACAGACAAGGCACTATGTTGGGGGTCAGTCAGTGCAGCATGTGAGGCTGAGCCCATATAAAAGAAGACTATGAGTGCAATGAGCACTGAGGTTAGTAAGCAAAGCGAGTGGTGGGGTCTAGTCTTTAATGTGCCACAAGAATAAGCTGGAGCCTTCACAATAGCCAATGTTACATACTGGCAGACGTTTTCGTGGACTAGTGGTCCCTTTATTACTTCAGGCAGACCTTTTTGTATGGGAGGTATGAAAAAATAGTGTCCAGGGTCGTCGTGAAATGTCAAGTTTTAAAAAAATGTTAAATGTAAAATTCAGATCAAAGTAAAAGAAGTAGCCCAGTTCATCAGATGCTAGTAAGTGTTCACCAGCTAGACTGGGACGTGGGGGAAGAGAGGACAACATTCCTTGGGTCAGTTAACAGACTAACCTACCTCACACAATTATTCTGAGGATGAAAACGAGGGGAGAATAGTGTAAGCTGCTTTGGGGGTCTACTATATATATGTATATACACACACACGGATCATTTCATAGAAAAAGAGGTGCGGGAGCTCAGTATGGCTGCTGTCGAGGGTGGACTCCGTGGCATTCTACCCCACTGAGGTCTCTCCTCTCCACAAACCCCGCCCTCCCCAGGCTCCACCCCACAAAATCTCCAGGAACTTCCCACCCCGGAGTTCGCAACTCTAGTTGGGATCCAGCAGTCCACGGACACGAGGAGTGCCGCTCATTCCAGCATCTTCCTCGCCATCAGCTGGGTGGAAGAAGCAGCAATTAGGGAGATTTCATCTCCTTCCCCCTCCCTAATGCCTCCCAAACCATGTGGCTATTATCCCACATGAGTCCCATGACACTGGGTTGGAAAGGACTCTTCTTGGGGGAGGAGGTCACAGGAAATATCCATGCCCATCCGCACCTTCTGCTCGTGGCATCACTGGATGCAACCCAGTATCAATTTACTACTTCTATATCCGAATGGTTCCAGCTACTTAGGAAAGGCATATAGTTCAACAGCAGAGTGCCAGTTTTGGCACATAAGAAGTCCCAGTTTTGTCCCCATCTCTCACTGACAGTTTTTTAGGATCCTGTGTCAAAAACAATTCATTTGTTTTCAAAGCTGTTAGTCAGGCATATGTAGAATTTCTGCTCACAAGACTCCACGGCTTAGAGGGAGCATTGGTTGTAATAGCAGGAGATCTCCAGCCACCACCTGGAGGTTGACAACCCCAGGTGACAGAGAAACAGGCCCAAACACTGCCATTAACATGTACCCAGCTTGCAGAACCCAGCTTAGTTTATAGTCCTGCTGCAACAGATATATTTATAGCACAGATGCACAACTCTAAATTCCTCTCTTGCTTCTTCTCTGGTTATCATGTAAGGAAGTTCCCCAACCACCCACTTCTCTTTGGAACACTTCCTTCTTCACCCACAGCTTCTGGCACAGAGCCACAGTGACCGCTGGCACAAGCCCAATTAATCAAAAATGCTGTCCAAAGCAACCAGTGCTTTTGTTTTATGGGAAGTGCCTGTTGTTTGTCCTTTGCCACATAATGGTGCTAAAATTTTATTACTTCATTTATACCCTTCCTTTCTCCCCAGTGGGGACCAAAAAGCATTGTTTCCCTTGCCTCTGTTTTATTCTCACAACAACCCGGTGAGGTAGGTTTGCTGAGAGTGTATGACTGGCCCAAGCTCACCCAGCAAGTTTCTATAGGGGAGACTGGGGGAGACACTTGCTTCACCTGTACAAAGTTCCTTTTTTCAAGGACCCGACTATGGCCCCTTTCACATCACCATTCTAAACTGGATGTTATCCATTGTTGGCCCAGTTCTCAGGTAAGAGATAAAGGGATGGAGGTTTCATACAGCAAATTTCATTTAGTTAATGAGCCGTCTCTGAAGCGATCTGGCCATTTCAAACAGCACCATGCTTTTCCCCTGCCCTTTTTTGCTGCCATTGAAATGCCTTGGCACAACTGAGGAGATACATTGCCAAGGCATCTCAATGGAGCTGCTGTGTCACTGAAGTGCTTAGCATGTTAAACGAAAAAAGTTCAAGGAAGATCCCTTGGCAAAAAGATGTGGGGAAAATGGTGTGGAGCTATTGGAAGCACCGCAGACATTTTAAACAGCTCACTGTAGTGATTCAGAAACACAAAGAAGAGGTGAAAACGGAAGAAAGCAGTTTACCTCAAGAACGGCTCAACCACGCTTTGCTAACTGGATACAAGCGGCTTTGTATGAAAAGGTAAATAAAATCTGTCAGCAGCCGGTTGCTAAAACGGTTGTGTCTGAAATGACACAAGAAATCTGTTAGCAGCCGGCTACCAAAATGGATTAAAAAGGCTGTCTGAAAGGGGCCGTCTCATTAGGTAGCTTTTGTTTTCTTTTTGTGCTTTGGAAAAGCTGGCTGCCGGCAACCTCCTCACCCTGGTGGTGTCGCCTTGTTGGGAGGGAGATTCTGACTGGGCTGCCCCTCACTCCGTTATCCACCTGCCTCGGAAAGCGCACACTAGTCCTGGTGTCTCTGTGACTTTCAATGCAAGCAGAAGTTAAATATCAGATAGGCGCTATCCTTGCCCAGGCTTCTGGCAACCCTAATGAACACTGAAATGGCTGA
>NW_015165317.1:108438-109073 GCF_001447785.1 Gekko japonicus
GGGGCTGCATCTCAGTGGTAGAACATCTGCTTGGCTTACAAAAGGTCCCAGGTCACCATCACATGTAACAACTCATATAAACTGGGTTTGCTGATCTAGGAGCACTCTGTTGGGCTCTGCAGGGCTGCCAGGGAGGAGGGGGCTTCTAACTTCCCTACTGAGCTATTTTTGTGGACAAAACAGCCACTGGGGGGACCTGTTTGCCCCTTTCTCTGGCTCGCCATGTCCCCTGGGGAAAGGGTTGATGAAACTCCTGCCCTTCCCCTCCTGTACTGAGCAGATCTGGAATGGCTTAAAGGCTGCTTTCTGTATGGGGGAGGATTCTTGTTGGAGTTTCAAGTTGCTTACACTTCAGTCATTACAGAGTTAAGTGTTGTTTGTTAGGAAACAGGATGTTACGTTACATAATGTATTCTACGGCGGGAAAGTTTGAGGGAGTTGCTTAGTCTAGTGAAGTGACCTGTAGCCTTTGTATTGGTCAGCTAACAACTTGTTTGTGGAAATGCTTTGATCTAGCATTAATGTATTCACAAGCTTTATGGCCCTTTGTGTGAAGCACACAGGAAGCGCTCTCTTGAAGCCGCTAGTTAGATAGATGTAGGTGTTAGTATGTAGTGCTGAAAGTAACTGCAAGT
>NW_015165317.1:109115-113315 GCF_001447785.1 Gekko japonicus
CACCATCACATGTAACAACTCATATAAACTGGGTTTGCTGATCTAGGAGCACTCTGTTGGGCTCTACAGGGCTGCCAGGGAGGAGGGGGCTTCTAACTTCCCTACTGAGCTATTTTTGTGGACAAAACAGCCACTGGGGGGGACCTGTTTGCCCCTTTCTCTGTCTCGCCATGTCCCCTAGGGAAAGGGTTAATGAAACTCCTGCCCTTCCCCTCCTGTACTGAGCAGATCTGGAATGGCTTAAAGGCTGCTTTCTGTATGGGGGAGGATTCTTGTTGGAGTTTCAAGTTGCTTACACTTCAGTCATTACAGAGTTAAGTGTTGTTTGTTAGGAAAGTTTGAGGGAGTTGCTTAGTCTAATGAAGTGACCTGTAGCCTTTGTATTGGTCAGCTAACAACTTGTTTGTGGAAATGCTTTGATCTAGCATTAATGTATTCACAAGCTTTATGGCCCTTTGTGTGAAGCACACAGGAAGCGCTCTCTTGAAGCCGCTAGTTAGATAGATGTAGGTGTTAGTATGTAGTGCTGAAAGTAACTGCAAGTATGCAACCTTTTGTTTTGTTTCTTTTTATCCAAAGTACCCTACCCATGCTTTATTTTGTTTTGTAGTAAAGATATTTTTCTGTTCACTAATGTGACTCTTGTGTTTGCAAAACGACCATCGATCTTGAATCTCAGAATCTCAACAATTCTCCATTGTGTACTTATCAGGAGCGCAGACTTCTCAATTATCTGGGGGGGGGGGGACAGGGCTGAATCTGGTCCAGGCCCACACTTTGTAATCTATATTAAGCCCGCCTCGGCGGAGAGGACAGGGTACAAATCAAATGAACGAACGAATGAATAAATAAATAATTTAAAGATGAAATGTTTCCAAAAAACATTTGCCATCAAGAATTAATCGTGTGGTTTTAATCCCACCCACGAACTTGCAATAGTCTGGTTATCAGTCAAAGAAAGAGAACTCTGTGAGAGGAAAGATGTCATGAACTCCTTCACTGAAGACAATTTGAGTAAACATTTCATTCATGTATGAAAGGAAATACTCCCCCCCCCTCTCTTTTCCTCACAACTCAGGCTGAGTGTGTAACTGGCCTGTGGTCACATGGTGTGCTTCGGGACTAAGTGGGGATTTGAAGCCGGGTCTCCACAGTCTAAGACCAACACTCGAACAACTACGCAACTCACATACTGGATATTCAGCAAGAATTTCTAAATGCCTCTCAGAATCCACAGAAAATACTGGCTTCTCAGATATCATGATGTGAAATTAGGGGAGCATTTGTTTCATTGAAGTAGGGTCCAGAGCAGCAGAATCGCCTCACTTTCTGTATTTGGTAATACCAGCTTTGTCTCCCCTCCACCAATGCTCCCTCTAAGCTGTGGAGTCTTGTGAGCAAAAATTCTACTTTGTGAGCTACTGGCATTAAAGCTGTGAGTGAGCAATTTGGCTACTGCATCAATTAGTTTGCTCTGGAGCCATCCTTCCTGAGCTAAGACAAAAATCTGTGAGCTAGCTCACACTAACTCAGCTTAGAGGGAACACTGCCTTCCACACAGAGACCAAAAAAAAGTGGCTTTCGTTTCGTATCTTCCGTTTCTTTTTCTTTGAAGCTGCAAGCCTCAGGATACCAAAATCACCTTAACTTCCAGTACATTATGTGTTTCAATGATCCACAGGTAGAGGGACAGGGGCTTTAGGCAGAACTTCCAAAGATCCCAAGGAAAAAGTAAGGTAAGGCAATGGAGTTCCTGTGTGGCAACTAGTAAATGTCCCAAAGTCATAAGAACATAAGAGAAACCAATGCTGGATCAGGCCAACAGCCCATCCAGTTCAACACTCTGTCACACAGTGCCCAAAAGTACCAGATGCCATCAGGAGGCCCAGCAGTGGGGCCAGGACACTAGAAGCCCTCCCCTCCCCTCCCCCAAGCACCAAGAAGACAGAGCATCACTTACCCCAGACTGAGAGTTCCTACCTATACATTGTGGCTAACAGCCACTGATAGACCTCTGCTCTATATGTTTATCCAATTCCCTCTTGAAGCCATCCATGCTTGTAGCCGCCGCCACCTCCTGTGACACTGAATTCCATTTATTTATCAAAGAAAGTGGAGTTGGCAGCCTCTTTATGAGCGGAGAGGATGAGACTGCACAGTTTAAGCCTAAGGAGCTTCATGCTGCTCCAGGGGGCATAGTCCCCTCCAGGAAATCGGGGAAGGCTTGAGCCCTTCTCCCCCACATAGTTTACACCCCTGTTTATTATGGTTGTAAATGAGGAGGGTTCTCACAGGGGCATTCCCCACGCTGAGAAAGATGATAACCAAAAAGTGCAGGGGTAAGATAAGTGGAGAAAACCTTATATTGGTACACTGACATTTTGAACGATTTTGGAAATCTGTTTGGGAAGACATATGCTGCTAGAGCAGATGAATAGGGCACAGTCATTTGGGCTGTTTACTAGCACACAATGTTTTAATGGTTCATAAAAAAATATGACAACGGTCCTAAGAATCACAGAATCATAGAGTTGGAAGGGGCGATACATGCCATCCAGTCCTGCCCCCTGCTCAATGCAGAATCAGCCTAGACCAGGGGTGGCCAAACTGCAGCTCGGGAGCCACGTGCGGCTCTTTTACACATTTTGTGTGGCTCCCAGCAGGGCAGCTGGGGAAGCAAAGGGGAGGCATACTTTTTCTCTCCCCCCCCCATCTATTTGCTTTCTTTGTTTTTCTCTCTCTCTCTTTCCTCTTTCTTTCCACCTCTTTCATTCTTTCTTTCCACCTCTCTCTTTTTCTCTCCCTCTTAGACAAATAAATATCATTAGCAAACAAATACATATCATTGGACAAATAAATATTATCAATATCTGTTTTGACCCCTTTGGTTTTTATTTTTGGCAGTCACATTTAATGTTAATAAAAAGCAAATTTGCATATGTCTTTAATAAAAATCTGTGTGTGATATTTGTTCGTGTCTTGTGGCTCTCAAACTTCTGACGTTTATTCTGTGTAGCTCTTACGTTGAGCAAGTTTGGCCACCGTTGGCCTAGAACATCCCAAGCAAGCGTCCATCCAGCCACTGCTTGAAGACTGCCAGTGAGGGGGAGCTCACCACCTCCCTAGGCAGCTAATTCCACTGCTGAACTCTTGACTATAAACACTTTTTCCTAATATCCAGCCAGTATCTTTCCACCCGTAATTTAAACCCATTCTTGCAAGTCCTGTCCTCTGCTGTGTCGGGAGATTGACCTTTCGAATCTGCTTGCATTTTCCCTGTCTATCCACTTTCTGACACTTTTACTTCCTTTTCTCAAGAGGGCAGAATGTTCCGACCACAAAGGCTGCCGACTCCTTGTTCTTCCCCTTCTCGTGCCATTTTTATGAAAACGTCCTTGGCAGGAAGATGGAAGATGAAGATGGATATGCGACAGGAAGCCTCCAAAGAAGGAGAATAGCTACAGGAGCACCTCCAAAGAAGATCCAAGGTATTGATTTGTAATGTCATGATCATCCTTCCTCTCTTAATTTCTGGCCCAAAAGCTTTACTTCACAGCCTAGGAGAAAAGGGCTACTTCTACAGGAGCCCTTTAATCTAGGCGTTTGTTTGTTTGTTTGGCTGAAGGGTTTTCAAGGCAAGAGACGTTCAGAGGTAGTTTGCCATTGCCTGACGCTGTGTCACAACCCTGGATATTTGTGGTGGTCTCCCATCCAAATACTAACTGACAAGATCAGGCTAGCAATTGATAGACTGAAATTACTGTATATTTTATTGGTTATATGGGATTGTTTGTTTTATCCTGCTTTCATGCGCTGGCACATGGTGCCCTGTTGTGAGCTGCCCTGAGCCCGCTTCCGGGAAGGGCGGGGTAGAAGTGTAATAATAAATCAATCAATCAATAAAATATCAGTGAATCACCCAGTTTTTACAGATAATACAGTTGTTAAATTTCCCCCCTTCCTGTATTGTTTCTGCCTTTCTTAATTTAATTTGTTAAGGTTCTCCTCCAGGGCCACAGCATTCTTGAACAGATTTTTAATCAGTTGGGGGGAGGGTTGGGGTGGTATTGAATATTTTGGGTTTTTTTTTCCTCTTTACGGCATACCTCTGGGTTGGGAGACACCTGGAGATTTTGGGGGTGGAGCCTGGAGAAGGCAGGGTTTGGGGAGGGGGGGGAACATCAGCGTAATACAAGGTCA
>NW_015165317.1:113760-118811 GCF_001447785.1 Gekko japonicus
ACCATAAAACCAAGAGAGCAGAAGAAGTGAAAGCGGCATGCAGTCTGGACACTGCCACAAAATCCGACAATCAAAGAAAGTGAAAGTGGCATGCGATGCAGAGGGGAATCTCTGTTCCAACATGGGTTTGGTAAAACAGCGGAGCAAATGCTAGATGCAGAATGGGCCATTAGATGCAAAATTGGGTCTCCTGGTGGGTGGGTGTTAAGTGCCATCAATTCACTTCTGCCCTATGGTGACTTTATGAATTAACAACCTCCAAAATGTCCTGTTGTAACCCACTAAGGTCCTAATATCTGCAGGGAGAGTGGGCAGGTTCAGTCGGTTTTGACAGCGGAACTCCCACTTATGGTTATTAAGAATATGTAACTACTGTTACTACACACATGTACTTAAACACAGACATAAAAGAGGCAATACAGCCAATGCACTTTAACATTTAAAATAAACTCTTTATATAAACAAAGCATGGAGGTTTTCATATAAATCCTCATTCACTTCTGGTTGGTTGCTATTACTTCATAGCAATGAATCTTCAGGATATTACTGAGTACAGATATCGTCAACATCCACAAGGATGCACAGAACAGAAAAAATACTAAGCACATACATAATACATATATTGTAGGTCCATATGTTGTAAGCTCACAGATACTGGAACAGCATATGAGGTTTCCAGGCTGTACTTGCGATGCTGCAGCTCTTCTCAGTTGGCTCCAGGATTTACCTGCAATAATTCAAGGCAGGCCTTAACACAGCAAAGTCTATACAGGCCTGTCCCCAAGATGTTGCCTCTTTCTGGGCCAGGCTGAACTGCTGGCTGCTGGGAATACCCAGCCTCCTTTAGGGAAGGCTACAAGCACCGAGTATGCTCATTAACTAAGTATAGAAGGGGGGAAAGGGAGTTAATTACCACACCACCTATTGGCGAAAGCAGGCATGCCTGATCCCTGTATGCTGTTAACAGCTACAAAACTGCATGGGCTACACTGTCATTAACAGCCTTGCTCAGGTCTTGCAAACTGAGGGCCTTCCTTTATTGAGTCGATCTCTCTCATGTTGGGTTTTCCTCTTTTCCTGCTGCCTTCAACTTTTCCTAGCATAATCATCTTTTCCATTGAGTCTCATCTTCTCATAACGTGACTCTTCTTCCTCTATGCCTGCCACAAATGGACAGACACATTCTTTTATTCTTATAGATTCATTAGGAAACTGTCCTGTCCCCATGCAGGTGTGTGTTAAGTGCCACTGAATCTGAAGAAGTGTGCACAAACATGAAAGCTGATACCCAGCCAGAATTAAACTTTGTTGCTCTTAAAGGTGCCACTGGACTCAAACTTTGTTCTGCTGCTTCAGACCAACACGGCTACCCCACCAGAATTGATTTCCCTCTTCTAGGGAGAGTTCAGGCTTGGTTTGCTCTAGAACCCACTAATTTGTCTTTTTGGTGGTCCACAGTATCCATAAAACTCTCCTCCAATACCACATTTCCAAATAACCAGCTTTCTCCCTGTTGGCTTTCTTCATTGTCCAACTTTGTCTTGTAACAGAGGCTTCATGGGATGTCATTTACCAAGTGACGGGATTTTAACCCTCCATTAAAGGGAGAGGACATTTTATTCTCCAGGCCTATGGGCCACTCGCCATAAGTTTTAGCTTTGCAACCTCTGCTTGTTTTACAGATACGCGGTAAAATATGTAGTCAGCAAGCGGAGGCAGAGAATGACGGTCGCAAAACAACTTCATAAGCCCAAGAAACCTGCATGTTATACACAGACACTTGTCACGGTAGCCTAGTGTGCCTCTTAAAATGGCTAAAGATGCTTCCAGGGGGAGCCCCAAATTGTCCCCCCACCCCCAGGCTTGTCCTCTTGCAGCTTTTTGGGTGCCATTATTGCACATTTGTGTGTACTGCATAGCTTTGGCTGACCTCTGCATTGGCTGGTGAAAAGTGCCATAAAGTCGCAACTGAATAATGGCGACCAGTGTTCCTTCTAAGCTGAGTTAGTGTGAGCTAGCTCACAATTTTTTAGCCTCCGGCTCACACATTTTTATCCTAGCTCAGGAAGGATGGCTCCAGAGCAAACTAATTTATGCAGTACCCAAAGTGCTTGCTCACAACTTTAATGCCAGTAGCTCACAAAGTAGAATTTTTGCTCACACGACTCCACTGCTTAGAGGGAACAGGGCAGGGGTCCCCATTACACTATGACCCCCACCAATACCTTGCCTGGCACCCGCCAAGTGTTTTTGGAAAGTGGGTGAGGCTAGGTGGGGCTCCTGACCACCAGGGCTTCTGATTGGCCATTGGCCATCTGACTGGCTACGCAAACTAAAATAGAAGAAGAAGAAGAAGAGATTGGATTTATATCCCGCCCTCCACTCGGAGTCTCAGAGCAGCTTACAAACTCCTTTCCCTTCCCCTCCCCTGTGAGGTAGGTGGGGCTCTTTCAACAACTGCTCTTTCAAGAAAAAGCTCTGACAGAACTATGGCTTGCCCAGGGGGTCATCCAGCAGCTGCAAGTGGAGGAGTGGGGAATCAAACCTGGTTCTCCCAGATTAGAGTCCACACACTTAACCACTACACCAAGCTGGTGGCAGCTACCATTACAGGGTTGGTTTTTTTCTTTCTTACTGCTCTTTCCCAGTATATTTTATAAAATTACTCCTCTTGTCCCCTGCACTTGGGGTTACATGGTGTGGCTCCACCTCTAGCCGTGACCACTGTTTGGCTGTGACCACCATCTTGTGTCAGAATTCCAAAGGTGTCCACAGGCTCAAAAAGGTTGGTGACCCCTTCATCACTCTGGGGACATTGCGTGGGGACACTTGTGTTTGAGGGCAAAACTCTATGGTTTTAAGCTGGTTTTACCATAGAGTTTTGCCCTTAATCCAGAGCTTCCCCACACAATGCTCCCAGTGTGATGATGTCACTTCGGGGGTGATGTCATCACACCAGAGGCATCTCAGAACACCCACCTCAAAACCCCCCCCCCCCCAAATCCCCTCACCAGAGTGACAAGGGGACCTGACAAGTGGCAACCCTGGCCCAAAATGACACAAAATAGATAACAGCTAGAGAGAAATCTGGACATGTAGTCTAGAAGTATGAGTAAGAGCAGCTGGCAGGCTAACTAATTACCTCTTCCCTACCTTAGAGAGATGCATAATTTCAGACAATGGGTCTCCCAAGAACCTATTGACTCAGCTTGGACTAATCTCATCAACACCCTGCCTCACTTCCTTGCACCCATTTACCCTAATTAAGCAACACTTAATTCTATTCACCAATCCTGGTAGCTTTTCCCATCCAGTACTTACAGGGCCATCAAACACCATTTATACCTATAGTTCACCTCATATCTGAGGTGGCTTGCCCCAGGGACCATTTTGCCCTATATCTAGAGTCCCTAGCCACTAGTGCTGTGTTCTATGTGTGTGTGTGTTCACGGATCCATATGTATACTCCTAATCAGTTGGGCTGTCTCTCGTTCTCACCGTGAAACACTGATCATTTTGCTACTCTCTCCATGGAACTCTTTCTTCAAGACTGTTAATTATAGTCTTCCCTGAAACTGCTTTCCCCCTTTCCTCCCTGATTTCCTCTTAGCTAACCTTGTATGTGTTTTCAGTGTGTTTGCATGCATGTTTTATTCTTTTATTCTCTTTTAATAAAAACCTTTCCAGTTGAACATCTGCCTAGTTTATTTCGAGAATTCTCTTAGGGAAAAATCCTCATAAACATTGGTGGAAAATCCCAGTTACTCCCTCTCACTTTGCCTCCTTTAAATCTAATTTAAATCTAAGGAGACCGCCTCTTTGGGTAATACTGACCCTGCTTAGCTTCCAAGATCTGACAAGACTAGCCTGGGCCTGTAGGACCTCATTGAGCCTTGGTCTGGGGCAAAGATGACACTCCTATGGCAAATTTGAGGCAGCAACTTCATGCGGCAGATCAGAGATACCACTAAGCAGGGCTTTTTTTGTAGAAAAAGCCCAGCAGGGACTCATTAGCATAATAGGCCACACCCAACAACAGAAACTCATTAGCATATCCAGCCACACCCATGAGAGCATAGCTCATTAGCATATTAGGCTGCACCCCCATGTTACCAGAAGTGTCGACATCCAGCCACACCCACCTTTTGCTTCTTATTCTGTTTACCTTGTTTGTTGTCAAAACCCTGGGCTTTTTTTGTAGCAGGAACTCCTTTGCATGGTAGGCCACACACCCCTAATGTAGCCAATCCTAATGAGTTTCTGTTATTGGGAGTGGCCTATTATGCTAATGAGTTCCTGCTGGGCGTGGTCAACTTGGGAGCCAGCCGGAACTCCGTTCCTGTGCGTTCCTGCCCCAAAATAGCCCTGCCACTAAGGATGGCATTCTGTGATACTGGCCAATTAGAATCTAAGGGGCATAGTTCACCAGTACATTCTCATTCCAGTGAACATGGGCACTTGCACGGCTGCTATTCCTGTCAAGAAGAATTGTACAGGAAAACACCCCAGGGAATCATGTTCTGTGTTAATTCGTGTGTGACATTTGGATGTTCAACCTCAAGCAACCAGATCTTCATCTTGGTCTTCATCCAGGAAACAAGGACTATGACCCTTTTCTGTCTGGCTGCAGAGTTGGGTGAAAGCAACATCCCCCCCCCCTCCAGATTTTCACCACAAATGTTCATTCCACAGGCCCTTCTCCAGAACTCTGCAGAATAATGTTGGTGGTTCTTCTGGCAGTGAGCGTTGCTCTGAAGTTGTCTCTCCTTTTTATTCTGCTTCAGCCAGGTACTTTTCTTTTTGGCTTTAACTCATTAAATAGCTACACATCCCCTCTTGTGCTAGATCAAGATGAGTAGCCCTGATGGTCTGTCTGTAGCAGTAGAAAAGCAGGGCTATTTTTGGGCAGGAACGCACAGGAACGGAGTTCCGGCTGCCTCCAAGTTGGCCACACCCAGCTTGAACTCATTAGCATAATAGGCCACACCCAACAGCAGAAACTCATTAGGATTAGCTACATTAGGGGTGTGTGGCCTAACATGCAAAGGCAT
>NW_015165317.1:118918-126720 GCF_001447785.1 Gekko japonicus
CCCGGAAACCTGCAAAACCTGTTTGACCATAGACAATGGGGGGGGGGGATATACGCATGCACCTTTTGTCAGACAGATGGCTACTTTCAGAAGGAAGTGATGAAGCACCTTTAACCCCCACCCACTAAAGTTGTCTGCCTGCATGTTCGGTTGGCACAGGTGCCGTTTGAAATCCCTCTTTTTGTGTCCCAGTTGACAACTGGCTCCTGCCAACCTAGCAGTTCGAAAGCAAGAAATTGCAAGTAGATAAATAGGCACCACTTCGGTGGGAAGGTGACAGCGTTCCGTGCGCCTTGGTGTTTAGTGTGTCCCAGTTGACAACTGGCATTTTTCAGGGGGTAGGGCAGATTTGGGCCAGGTGTTGCTGATTGTCACAACACACATTAACAGATATACCTGAAATACAATTTCTAGTGCTGTGATGAAGTATTACCATTAGAATTGTTATTCAGTGTGATAGTACTAAGCTCTGCACCACGAGCCTCGGATGGGAAATTCCTGGAGATTGGGGTGTGTGGAGCCTGGGGAGGATAGAGTTTGAGGAGAGAAGGGTGCTCAGCGGAGTGCAGTGCCATACAGTCCCCCCCTCCAAAGTAGCCATTTTCTCCAGGGGAACTGATCTCTTTAGTCTGGATATGAGGTATAATTCTGGGAGTTCTACAAAGCCCCGCCTGGAGATTGGCAAACCTAGCCTCAGGATTTGAGGAGCTGGCAAATCCTAAACTAGTGTAAATGTTGCTTCAGAATGGAACAGTGGCGTTTTTCTAACTGAAGATGTTTACAAGTTTTTCAGGAGAACTCTTCAGAAACTGACTTCACTTCCGCAGTCTCGTTTTGTTCCTGTGAACTGGCCCATCTGAATTCAAGAGGTAAATTTCTCTTAGAGCAGGGGCTCCCCACATGGGGCCCACTGACACCTTTCCAGGTGCGCACCAAATGTTTCTAGAAACTGGGCAAGGCCAGGTGGGGCTTTTTGCCCGGCAGGGCTTTTGATAGGCTGTGCAGAGTTTTGAAAAATTGCTTCAGCAGCTTTCACCCCAGCACAAGGATCTTCACTGACTGTGTCTATTTAAAAAAATGTCTTAAATGTTCATTTTAAAAGGCATCCTGTTAAACGGTGCTTCTGCATGAACTATTGAAGCGTTACTATTAGAGTTATACACGACCTCACTCCCTGACATTTTGTGGTTGGCTCTACCTCAGGGGTGGCCAAACTTGCTTAACGTAAGAGTCACATAGAAGTAGCCTCAGATGTCTGAGAGCCACAAGACATGAACAAATATTACATACACGATTTTATTGGAAAATATGCAGATTTGACTTTTATTAACATTAAACAAGGCTGCTGGAAATAAAAACAAAAGGGGTAAAAAAACAGATATTGATAATGATATTTAAAGAGACAAATGCTTTCTCCAAACCAGCCAGGGGGGTGGGGGCTTTGAGAACGTATTTAAAATTGCTTTCTTTCTCTGCACCCACCCCCCACCTCAAGCCTTCCCAGGGAGGGGAACACTGGCTGAAGAAGGGAAGACTGCCTCCCCTTCACTTCCCCAGCCACCCTGCCGGGAGCCACACAACATGTGTGAAAGAACCGCATGTGGCTCTCGAGCCACAGTTTGGCCACCCCTGCTGTACCTTCTGTGGCAGCCATTTTGTATTTGTGCTCACCACCCTATGTCAGAATTCCAAAGGTGCCCTGCAGGCTCAAGAGGGTTGGAGACTCCAGTCTTAGACTCGGATGAGTTTCCACTTTTCGCCTGGGTTTTTCAGTCCAGGCCTCTGACCCTGGATTCTGGGTTTTTAGAAGCCCCCGGGTTAATGGGGGCTTGAGAGGATGTGCTAAAGTGCATGAGCCTTCCTCCTGGCACAGCACTAACATCAGTCGTGGCCAAGGATGAATTTAGGTTGCTCTGTCTACTGTCTTCTCCTGCTTAGCTCAGGCAGAAAGACAGAAAGCAGGGAATCCATCTCACACTTTCTGTCTGTGCTGAGTTTGGAGAATATTCTGTTTTTGTACCTGCAGCTGCCCATCAGATGAGACCATCTTCAGACTCCCTGCCATCCCCAGACTCCCTCACCTTCTGAAGTGAGACAAAAGGCCATGGTGGACAGGGCCTTGTGGCACCTTGATTTAGGAATTTTTCTCTCCATGTGGTTCACTTTGCACTGAATCTGTAATGTGGATGGCACAGTGTCTTGGAGTGCGTTCAGACGAGCGGCAAAATGGGATTGTCCACGGAACAGGGACATTTCCCAGATGTTTGTGTCTGGTCGTGCATTTTTAATCCACCAGGGAATCGTGCCTGTGGCGGATCTAAAGAGCCGTCTGAACGGACTCTTGGAGCAGCTAGTGTGCATGTACAAAGTCTAAGGTTCAATCCCTAGCATCTCCAGTTTAAAGGATCACTTAGCAGGAGATCTGAAAGACCTCCTCTGCCTGAGACCCTGGAAACTTGCTACCAATCCGAGCAGACAATGCTGAACTCAATATACCAGTGGTCAGACTCAGCATAGGATATGTTCACATGTTTAAGTTTATGGCACCAGGTAAAGATGTACCTTTTATCCAGGCCTTTTCCTGTATTGGGTCTTTGCCTTGCAGTTTAAGAAACTATTATTGACCCTATTTTATTGCTAATTTAGTTCTTTGTTTTGTTTTGCCCTGCTTTTATACTCACTTTATAGATTTTTCTCAGAAACGTCTTTCTGTTATATTGCTCATTGGCTTTTCTGTATTTCTATCTGTTTTTATATGTTGGTTTTGTTTCTGGATTAGTGTTTTAACTGGTTTGAGATTGTCAATGATGATTTGTTGTGGTGGCGGTTCATGGTATTACCATTAGCCACTTCTGGAATCACGGATTGTGCCTGTGTTTGTAGGGGTGGTAAAAATATTTTCAGTGAACGAATAAGTAAATTGTATGAAATAGTACTGAGGTAGAGACAATATGATCCTGGAGTCTCTTATGAGGAGAGAGCTCCCTTTGTTGGGATGGAGCAGCGGTTAGAGTGGTGGATTAGGATAATCCAGGTTCAAATCTCTACTCAGTGATCAAGCTCCCCTCGGGCCAGCCACACACTCTCTCTCTCTCAGTTTAGCCTACCTCACAGGGTTGTTGAAAGGTTAAAATGGAGAATGGGGGGAATGGCATACGTTTTGGAGAAAATGCGGGATAGTAATATAATAGATTGTGGAATTCTACTGGGTTTTCAGTCTGCTTATGAGACTCAGGTAAAAGTGTGCTCTTCCTCCAACACCCCCATTTAATTCATCTGAGAGAGAAAAGGCACTCTGCACATGCTCAGCAGAAACAATCATCCATTAAAAACCAAAAAACCAAAAGCTACCTGTCTTCAGAAAGGAAGGAAGCTCTGCATATGCACAGAGGCATTTTGTCAGCAGGTTTTTTTTCTTTGCCCCCCCACTCCTGGCAAAAGCAAGTGGCACAGGCTCAGACGCATCGTTCCTTAGGCACCAGAATTTCCGGAAGTGGCACCCCTTAATTGTTTTGAGCCACATCAACATGTGTGTCATCCAAGACCAGTCTTTCCTTCTGGTGAATCACCTAATTCCACCACCACCCCTTTGTTTTTACAGAGACCCTGACTTTGGATCCAGAGACGGCACATTACCAGCTGATTTTGACAGGAGATGGCAAAAACGTGTGGCGTGGAAACAGTACAGTAGATAGGCTACCCCTGAACGAAAAGAGATTTGACCATGTCCTCAGTATCCTAACCCATGAGGGATTCACCTCAGGGAAACACTGCTGGAAGGTGGATACCAGGAATGGGAGGTACTGGGCTATGGGGGTCGCCAGAGAGTCTGTGAGGAGAAAGGGAAGGTTCAACATTAGTCCAGAGGAAGGGTTCTGGGCAATTCAGCAGTGGGATGGTGAATACCAGGTTCTCGCTTCCCCTACACTGGTTCTGTCTCTGACAAACTTTCCCAGAATGATCTGGGTATATTTGGACTATGAAGAAGAGAAGGTGGCATTTTTCAACGCTGTGACGAAAGACCCCATTTTCACTTTTCCAAAGGCTTCGTTTTCTGGAGAAAGAGTTTTCCCCTGGTTTGCAGTGTGGGCTTCGGGTTTCTACCTCACTCTGCTGCCCTGAGATACCGAGCGCCAGGCCTCGACAGACCAAAGGGCTCCGGTCTTCGTGGTTCTCAAAAGGCAATTCTAGCTCCTTGTTGCAGTTGGTGGCGTCCTCCGTGTGCAGCACAAAGGAAATGAAATTAAAATAACCCACAGCCAAACAAACAACCCTCAAGATTGTCAAGGTTACCGGTTCCTTTTCTGTGGTGCTTTGAAAGTATCATGATTATTCACCCAAACCACAAACCATATGGGGTCAAAAAAAAAAGTTGTATGTGGGAAGGCTACTTGTACCTTAGGCAGGAATTCAACAGGTACAGGACTATCATAGAGATACAGCAGTGACGGGACTGATGAATTTCTCCTGGATGCACAGCATTGTAAAGGTGCAGGAGGAGCAGGGCTGCCAACTGGCCAGGAGAAAATAAAATGTCCTGGCCCTTTAATAGAGGCTTAATGTGTGGAAATCTGGTATTTCAAACTGATGTAAAAGAGACAGTTAGAGGGAGCGATTTCAAAGTCGGCAGCCCTCCTCACTTGAAAACTAAAAAAGGCAGAATAGGTTTAGGTGACTTGCCCTAGATTACAAGGCAAGTTGTAGAGTCAAGCTCTTACTAATATCTCTTCCTATTAATTGCCCCCTCACAAACATTCAAATTCCACTGGGATTTCAATTTCTCCAAATCAATTTCCCTTTAAATTGGACTCAATTTCCTGGACTCAAACTTTGTTCTGTTGCTTCAGACCCACGCGTCTACCCACCTGAATCTATTTTCCCAATTTCTTTCCTCAGTTTCCCTCCTCCTCCCATTAACCCTCCTCAGCTTTCCATTTGACCTTCTTTCTGTTCCCAATTTGTTGACTCAGTTTCCCTCCTCCTCCTATTAACCGTCCTCAGCTTTCCATTTGACCTTCTTTCTGTTTCCAGTTTAAAGAGGTAGCTCTTGGAGAATAAAACCATTCTCCAAACAACAGGATTGCTGAGAACCACACCCGGTTCCCAGGTTACAGTCGCCGTTCCCAATTCATAGCTAAGGTTGCCAGCTGCGGGTTAGGAAATACCTGGAGATTTGGGTGGTGGGTGGGCCTGATGAGGATGGGGTTTGGAGAGGGAAGGGACTTTGTTGAGGCATAATGGCATAGAGTCCTCCTTCCAAAGCGGCCATTTTCTCCAGATGAACTGATCTCTCTTGCCTGGAGATCAGTTGTAAACGCAGAAGAGGTCCAGCCACCACCTGGAGGTACATCCCAACTCAGAGCCAGTTTGGTGTAGTGGTTCTGCTGCCGCAGAAGAGTTCCAGCCACCACCTGGAGGTACATCCTAACTCAGAGCCAGTTTGGTGTAGTGGTTAAGTGCGCGGACTCTAATCTGGGAGAACCGGGTGTGATTCCCCACTCCTCCACTTGCACCTGGCTGGATGACCTTGGGCAAGCCGTAGCTCTGATAAGAACTGTTCTTGGGAAAAGAGCAGTTTCTGTCAAGAGCTCTCTCAGCCCCACCTACCTCACAGGGTGCCTGTGGTGGGGAGGGGAAGGGAAAGGAGTTTGTAAGCCGCTCTGAGACACCTTTGGGTAGTGAAGGGTGAGGTAGAAATCCAACCTCTTCTTCTTCTTCATGCCACCTAGACCCAAGCCAAACGTCACCCATAAAGCAAATCACACAACTTTCCCAGCCCCATGGCTAGTCGCACGAACATATGAAGCTGCCTTCCACTGAGTAAGGCCGTTGACATATCAGAGCCAGTATTGTCTACTCTGATAGGCAGTAAACTGTCCAGGGTCTCAGGCAGAGGCCTCTCACCTCATCAGCCACCTGAACCTTTTAACTAGAGAGGCTGGGAGTGATCTGCATACAAAGCAGATGCTCTAACCCTGAACCATGGCCCATCCCTCTCTGCGTCCTGGGCAGTATTCCCTCTAAGCTAAGTTAGTGTGAGCTTTTTGTTGTTCAGTCGCACAGTCGAGTCCGACTCTTCGCGACCCCATGGACAAGATCCCACCAGGCTCTCCTGTTTTCCGCCGTCCTCTGAAGTTTGCTCAATTTCATGTTCGTTGCATCTATGACACTGTCTAACCATCTCATCCTTTGCCGTCCCCGTCTTCTTTGACCTTCAATCTTTCCCATCTTCACAGTAGCTCACAAAGTAGAATTTTTGTTCATAAGACTCCACAGCTTAGAGGGAGCATTGGTCCTGGGGATTTTGTTACCCTTAGATACCCTTTCTCTTGGTGACCCTGTCAACAAACAGCCGCATACCAAAGCCTGGGTAGCAGCCTGTCTCTTCCAATACTGAACCCTACTTTATTAACTCTTCAACCACCTGTCGTCTTCTTTCCCCCACTCAGTGATAGCCTGGCTACCTTTTTCATTTAAAAAAAAAACCAACTTCTGTCTTTGCCGCATGCTGACCTGGATGGCCTAGGCTAACCTGATCTCATTATCATCATCATCAGAAGAGATTGGATTTATACCCCGGCCTTCACTACCCAAAGGTGTCTCAGAGCAGCTTACAAACTCCTTTCCCTTCCCCTCCCCACAACAGACACCCTGTGAGGTAGGTGGGGCTCAGAGAGCTCTTATCAGAGCTATGGCTTGCCCAAGGGCATCCAGCCAGGTGCAAGTGGAGGAGTGGGGAATCAAACCCGGTTCTCCCAGATTAGAGTCTGTGCACTTAACCACTACACCAAACTGGCTCCTAGCTGCTCAGCAGCTAGTTAGTACTTGGATAGGAGATGGCCAGGGAAGTCCCGGTTTGCTTCGCAGAGGCAGGCAATGACAAGCCACCTTTGTTCATCTCTTGCCTTGACAACCCTATAAGGTTGCCTGAAGTTAGCATTCACTTTATTGCAATTTCCATCGCCACCATCTCAGCCACGTGGGAGGCAGATTTATCCAGAAATATTTTTTTAAAGCTTCCAAAATACACCAATAAGAGAGCCGGATCTCAGCTTCTTTAATTTGAATTTTTTTAAACATGGATTTACATGGCTTGAGCACTGCAGATGAAAGAGTCTGATAGGACATGTGGTTTCTGTGGAATACCTTATGATATACCTGGAACTCACTGTGGAACTGTTAGAAAAGTCTATTTTGTGTGTGTCACAACACTGAGAGCAATGTATTAGACTATACAATCCTTCTGATGTATTAAAGTTTGGTGGGGTTTTTTTGCAGATATGGATGTACATCTCTTCTTTCTGATGATGATTTCTGCAGTCCATCAATAAGGAACAGTAGGGACAGGTGCCAATCGGTGTTAGCTGAGTTTGTGTGAGCTAGCTCACAGTTCTTTTAGCCTCTGGCTCACCCATTTTTGTCTCAGCCCAGGAAGGATGGCTCCAGAGCAAACTAAATTATGCAGTAGCCAAACCCCTTGCTCACAACTTTAAGGCCAGTAGCTCACAAAGTAGAATTTTTGCTCACAGGACTCCACAGCTTAGAGGGAGCATTGGTGCCAATCCAAGTATTAATTCACAAACCCTTTTTTATCATTGGTGGGTCAGAAGAACAGATCTATATAAACTAAAGGCACTGTCCATCCATCTGTGGCAGGCATAATTCATCTGAATCTAAAGCCAGGAGCCTAGAAATTCACCTCTAGCTTCAGATGATAGGAGTTGCCAGGGCTTTTTTTGTAGAAAAAGCCCAGCAGGAACTCATTAGCATAATAGGCCACACCCAACAGCAGAAACATATTA